>NC_142443.1:96877500-97029333 GCF_059453495.1 Arachis ipaensis | reverse complement strand
TGAAGATCAAACAAGAAGACTTGTCAAGAACAACTTGAAGATCATGAAGAACAAATGCATGAGTTTTCAAAAATTTTAAGAAAAAATAAAAAAATGCAATTGACACCAAACTTAAAATTTGACATAAGACTCAAACAAGAAACATCAAATTTTTGGTTTTTATGATTTTATTAAATTTTTTTTTGAATTTTTCGAAAATATTTTGGAAAAAGAAAAATAAGGATTTCAAAATTTTTAATGAGAATTCCAGGAATCATGCAATGTTAGTCTAAAGCTCCAGTCCAGGAATTAGACATGGCTTATTAGCCAGCCAAGCTTTCAGTGAAAGCTCCGGTCCAAAACACTAGACATGGCCAATGGCCAGCCAAGCTTTAGCATACATAGTTCAAGCATGTGAAGAAGAAGCCTCAGTCCAAAAGAATTTAGACATGGCTTTACAGCCAGCCAGGATTCAATATATCCCATGAAATTCCAGAATTCCTTCTTAAAAATTCTGCAGAACATAAATTAATTTTTTTTTGAAAAACTATTTAATTTAATTTTTTTTCTTTTTTTGAAAATTTTTCGAAAATAAAAAGAATAAAAACAAAAACTTAAAATTAAAATAAAATTACCTAATCTGAGCAACAAGATGAACCGTCAGTTGTCCAAACTCGAACAATTCTCGGCAACGGCGCCAAAAACTTGGTGCACGAAATTGTGATCTCAATGGCGCCAATAACTTGGTTCGCACAATCGTAATCTCAATTCTTTGTCACAACTTCGCACAACTAACCAGCAAGTGCACTGGGTCGTCCAAGTAATAAACCTTACGTGAGTAAGGGTGTCGATCCCACGGAGATTGTCGGCTTGAAGCAAGCTATGGTCACCTTGTAAATCTCAGTTAGGCGGATTCAAATGGTTATAGAGTTTTGATAATTAAAAGATAAATAAAATATAAAATAATGATAGAGATACTTATGTAATTCATTCGTGAGAATTTCAGATAAGCGTATGGAGTTGCTTTGTTCCTTCTGAATCTCCGCTTTCCTACTGCTTTCATCCAATCCTTCATACTCCTTTCCATGGCAAGCTTTATGTAGGGCATCACCGTTGTCAATGGCTACTTCCCGTCCTCTCAGTGAAAATGGTCTAAAATGCGCTGTCACCGCACGGCTAATCATCTGTCGGTTCTCGATCATACTGGAATAGGATTCAGTAATTCTTTTGCGTCTGTCACTATGCCTAGCACTCGCGAGTTTGAAGCTCGTCACAGCCATCCCTTCCCAGATCCTACTCGGAATACCACAGACAAGGTTTAGACTTTTCGGATCTCAATAATGGCCGCCAATAATTCTAGCCTATACCACGAAGACTCTGATCGTAGATCAGGAGGCTAAGAGATATACATTCAAGCTTGTTTGCATGTAGAACGGAAGTGTTTGTCAGGCACGCGTTCATAAGTGAGAATGATGATGAGCGTCACATAATCATCACATTCATCATATTCTTGTGTGTGAATGAATATCTTAGAGAAGAAATAGGCTTGAATTGAATAGAAAAACAATAGTACTTTGCATTAATTTATGAGGAACAGCAGAGCTCCACACCTTAATCTATGGTGTGTAGAAACTCTACCGTTGAAAATACATAAGTGATAATAGGGTAGACATGGCCGAGTGGCCAGCCTCCCATGGAGGTCTAGCGATCTAAAATGATCCAAAGATAAGATAATCCAAAGATAAGATGTAAATACAATAGTAAAAAGTCCTATTTATACTAAACTAGTTACTAGGGTTTACAGAAATGAGTAAATGATGCAGAAATCCACTTCCGGAGCCCACTTGGTGTGTGCTTGGGCTGAGCATTGAAGCTTTCACGTGTAGAGGTCTTCCTTGGAGTTAAACGCCAGTTTGTAACCTATTTCTGGCGTTTAACTCTGCTTTGCAACCTGTTTCTGGCGTTTAACTCCAGAATAGGGCAGAGAGCTGGCGTTGAACACCAGTTTGCGTCGTCTAAACTCGAGCAAAGTATGGACTATTATATATTGCTAAAAAGCCCTGGATGCTTACTTTCCAACGCAATTGAGAGCGCGCAATTTAAACTTCTGTAGCTCCAGAAAATCCACTTTGAGTGCAGGGAGGTCAGAATCCAACAACATCCGCAGTCCTTCTTCAACCTCTGAATCTGATTTTTGCTCAAGTCCCTCAATTTCAGCCAGAAAATACCTGAAATCACAGAAAAATACACAAACTCATAGTAAAGTCCAGAAATGTGAATTTTATTTAAAACTAATAAAAATATACTAAAAACTAACTAAATCATACTAAAAACTATGTAAAAACACTGCCAAAAAGCGTATAAATTATCCGCTCATCAACCACTAACAACGGCGTTTGATGTGGATTAGAGGAGATTAACTTGCTAAGAGGACAGGAGTTAGTCACTTACCACTTTGCCATAGAATGAATCATTCGTTGATAAAGTAGTCTGTAAGAAGTATTAATCCGAAAAGATAAAGCATTTCCAAAGCCTTAACTGATATCTCATTAATTGCTTCTACATCAATTCTTTACTGTTTTCTTTATTATTTTGTTTATGCATCTACAACAACAAACACTATCTTTCTATTCGTCTGACTAAGATTTGTAGGATAACCACTGCTTGCTCAATCCCACAATCCTCGTGGGATCGACCCTCACTCACCTGAGGTATTACTTGGACGACCCGGTGCACTTTCCAGTGAAGTTGTGCGAGTTTAATTTTGTGCACCAAGTTTTTGACGCTGTTGCCGGGAATTCTTTGAGATTGACAAACTACCAGTTGTCTTGCTGCTTTGATCAGGTATTTTTGTTTGTTTTTGTTTAATTATCTTTCTCTTGATTTTCGAAAATTGTTCTTATTTTCTTTCTTTTTTCTCGAATTTTTCTTAGTGTTTTCTCTTGTTTGATTTCAAAATTTTAAAGTGTGGTGTCTTTGTGTTTGTCCCTCTACCTTTTTGAAATTAGTGCCATTTTTTCAAATTTTAAGTTTGGTGTCTTAAATTTTTTGCATCTGTAGATATCTCACCAGAAATCTCTCTAGACTGTGACATAGAGACTCCCATTTTTTTTGGTTTCTTATCTGTTCAGAAACACTAGGAGCACTATGGATCTAGAGGGAGAAGCACAAACCAAGAGAACTTGGGGATTGTATACAGCTCCCACCCCTGACTTCTATGGAAGAAGCATTAGTGTGCCCCCATAGGAACGAACAATTTTGAGCTCAACCAGAACTTGATCATGCTTGTACAGAAAAACTTCAGTTTCATGGACACCCTCAGGAGGATCCCACCAAATTCATTTCTGACTTCTTGCAAATCTATGACACTATAAAGACCAATGGAGTGGATTCTGACGTCTACAGGATGCTGCTCTTCCCGTTTGTTGTAAGAGATTAGGCCAAAGACTGGCTGGGAGAACAACCTAAGGAGGGCCTGAACACCTAGAGCAAGGTGGATGACAAGTTCCTGAACAGATATTTTCCCCCAAGAAAGCTAACTAAACTAAGAAAGGACATTCAAGCCTTCGAATAAGAGGAAGGCGAATCCCTCTATGATGCCTGGGGGAGATACAAGTCATTGCTTCGAAAATGCCATGTTCAGCTGTTTACACACTGGGTCGAGCTGGACATCTTTTATGATGAACTACTTGATGCTGCCCAAATCTCCATGGATTACTCTGTAGGCGGCTCCTTACACATGTTGAAACCACCTAAAGAACCTCAGGAGCTCATTGAAACAGTGGCCAATAATAAACACTTATACACAGCAGAAAGACCCAAGGCAAGAGGGGAACCCAAGGAGGAGTCTGTAACATACATAATCCTAGCTCAGAATAAAGCAATGGCTGAGCAGTTGGACCTTTTGACAAGGCAGTTAGAGAGCGTGCATGCATTCGCAAGAAGCCAGCGCAACATAGCCCAGAAGACCCAAACATCCCTCCAGAGTGTGAAAACATAACTATATTAATTGAAAACTAAGCAAGGAGCTGAAGAATGTCAGGAAATTGAGCTACGGAGTGGCAGAACACTGACTACCCCATCTCAATACAATATTGCACCAAAAGAAGAATGTACAGCACCCTAGACTACTGCTTCTAGCGTTCAATGCCCAGAAGGGAGCAATAGGGGCGTTCAACGCCCAAAAGGGCACAACACTGGCGTTCAATGCCTAGAAGGGGAAGGCAATACACACGCCAGTTCAGGAAACGTTCCACTAAGGCAGGCTGACAACCCTTCCTCAGTCACTATGGATAATCACTCTGCATCACTCAGGACCCCTGAATACAAAGCTAGGCTGCCATATCCTGAGAAACTACATAAGACAGAAAAGGATGAGCAATTTGCCAGGTTTCGGGATATCCTCAAGACACTTGAGATCAATATCCCATTTGCTGAAGCTCTTGAACCGATACCTTCCTATGCCAAGTTTATGAAGGACATAATGAGACACAAAAAGGATTGGAGGGAGGCAGGGACAGTTTTCCTCACCAAGGAATGCAGTGCGGTTATCCAATGAAACCTACCAAAGAAACTACAGGACCCTGGGAGTTTTGTGATACCATGCACCCTTGGAGACACTTGTATAAGGACAGCCCTATGTGATCTTAGAGCAAGCATCGACTTCATGCCATTATCATTAATGAACAAGCTCCGAATCCAAGAATCCAAGCCTACCCGCATCTGCCTTCAGCTTGCTGATGGCTCTATCAAGATCCCATCAGGGGTGGTTGAGGATATGATTGTCAGGGTTGGCCCCTTCACATTCCCCACGGACTTTGTAATCCTAGATATGGAAGAGAACATGAATGCTTCTATCATTCTAGGAAGACCTTTTTTGGCTACAGGGAGAACCATCATTGATGTTCAGAAAGGGTAAGTAACTCTGAGAGTCAACAAGGATGAGTTTACATTCAATGCTGTTGATAAACCCCGTTTTTAGGATTTATCATGCATAGAATCTAAGGGTTTTATTAATGATCTTCCACATTTATTCATATAAAACTGCATGATTTCGTGTCTCTTTCCCATTTTACATCATAGATGAGAATATGCTTCTTTTGCATCAAAATTGAGATATTGTAATCCTCCTCTATTACCATTAGATGCCTTGATCCGTTTGTTAAGTGATTTCAGAAGTTATAGGGAAAAAATGGCCAAGAGGAATGGAGGAAGCATGCATGAATGAAAGGAGCATGAAACAAATCAAAGAATTGAAGTTTGGACATGCGCGCGCACGCGCACAGTGCGCGTATGCGTAGATGCGCTCATCCAGAGCCAGCGCAGTGGAGCCGAGCGAGGAGCCGGCGTGCTTATTGACAAACCCCAATTTGACGGTTTGTTTTGCATTGAATTTAGAGTATTTTGATAACCTTTTGTCACATTTAGCCTAGGAGTTAGCATGATTTTGTTATCTCTCCCATATTTGTGCTTAAGTGTAAAAACATGCTTTTTAAGCCTTATCTTGACGAATTCTAATTCTTCTTTGATTCCATAAAGATGCCTTGATGTGTTTGCTAGTAATTCCAGGATTGAAATAGGCTAGGCATGGATCAAAGGAAGCAAGGAAGGAAGCATACAAGTGGAGAGAAGCATAAAAAGTCAAAGAAGCAAAGTCAGCCATGCACGCGCACGCGCACAAGGCGCTCGCGCGCACATCGAAGAATTAGCCAGGGACGCGCACGCGTACCGTGCGCGCACGCGTCGATAAGGGCACATGACCTCACTAATGCAACACGTGCCTGGCGATTTGAGAGGGTTTCTGAACCCATTTTTGGCGCCAAATTGCTAAGGGAAAGGAATAAAAGGATGAAGGATTAAGGGGATCATGACTTTTGATGAATCATCACCTTTTAACCAATAATCACTTTTAGTTTAGAGTTTTAGAGAGAGAAGCTCTCTCTTCTCTCTAGAATTAGGATTAGGAATTAGGGTTAGATTAGGATCTCATAGTTCTAGGTTTAATTCAGTCTCCTTCTACTTTTACCTTCAATTGATGATTGCTACTCTTTGGTTCTTCTCTCTATCCCTATTCTCTTGTTGTAATTTCTCTTATTTTGTTTCTAGGTTTTGTAATTGAGATACTCTTGTTCTCTTTATTCCCTTTTAATAATGCAATTTGAGGTAATTCATGATAATTGTGATTTCCTTGGTTGTTGTTGTTGATCCTTTGTATTCAATTGTAGTTAGAATTCATTCTTGTTGTGATTGACTATACTTTTCTTTTGTGCCTTCCAAGTGTTTGATGAAATGCTTGGTTGGATTTTAGTATAGATTTTGTTCCTCTTGGCTATGGTAGAGTGATTAGTGACTCTTGAGTTATCTAATTCCTTTGTTGATTGATAATTAGAGATTGCTAATTGATTGGAATGCCTCTAAAGCTAGTCTCTCCTTTAGGAGTTAATTAGGACTTGAGGAATCAAATTGATTCATCCACTTGACTTTCCTCCATGGGTAGGGGTTAACTAAGTGGGAGCAATGAACAATTCTCATCACAATTGAGAAGGATAATTAGGATAGGATTTCTAGTTCTCATACCTTGCCAAGAGCTTTTATAGTTGTTAGTTTATTTTCATTGCCATTTATATTTCTTGTCCAAAAGCTTAAAAACCCCAAATATAATTCACAACCAATAACAAGACACTTCATTGTAATTCCTAGGGAGGACGACCCGAGGTCCAATACTTCGGTTTATAAATTTTAGGGGTTTGTACTAGTGACAAACAACTTTTTTGTATGAAAGGATTAGTGATTGGTTTAGAAACTATACTTGCAACGAGAATTCATTTGTGAAATTCTAAACCATCAAAAAATCCGTTCGTCACTTATATGGCTGGGCCATATCCCTTATGACACTCGCGCGCACTGTACGCCTGCGCGCAGAATCGCAAAAGAGCCCAAGGACGCGTACGCGTGCAGTGCGCATACGCGTCGATATGCGCACATGATTTTTTAAATGAAACACGTGCCCAGCGATTTCAAGGGGTTTCCAGGCCCTGTTTTGGAGCAGATTTTGGAGGGAAAAGCTTAAGAAGACCAAGGCTTAGGAGTGTTAAAAAGAGTGATAATTCTAGATATTTTTAGGAAGTTAGTTACATTTTGTTTTTAGAGAGAGTAACTCTAACTTCTCTCTAGGTTTTCATCCTCCATTGCAAGTTTCCATTGAATTCTTGGTGAGATCTATTGCTAATTGACTTTTTGTTTTGCTACAAGTGTAGATCTACTCTTCTTCTACTCTTAATTGATGTTCTTTTGGTTCAATTTCTTAGATCTAGATTTGGTTCACTTTGTTACTTTGAATGTGGATTAATGAATTGAGGTTTCATTCAATTGTGTGATTGTTGTTTAGAATAGATAGCTTTAATTCAATTCTCTTTTCTCAATTGCATCATGTTTTCTATAATTGCCTACCAATTGTTTGTGATAATGACAACCTTAGCTATGGAGTAGATTTCTCTTACTTGGCTTAGGGGTTGAGTTATTGGAAACACTTGAATAGTGGATATCAATTGTAGATTGTAAATTGAGAATTGCTAATTGGCTTGGAGTGCACTAAAGCTATACTTCCCTAGGGTGAGACTAGGACTTGTGACTCAAGTTAGTTACTCTCACTTGACTTTCCTCCATTGTTAGGGGGTTAACTAAGTGAAGCAATAATCAACTCTTATCATAATTGAAGGAAACTATAATGATGGAACTTCCAATGCTTACCCTTGGCCAAGGCTTTTATTTCCATTAATTGTTGATTGCTTTCCAGTTCGAATTCTTGCACCAACTCTCAAAACCATAAAGGCTTTCCTAATCAATGATGCACATTCTAAAGCAATTCCTGGGGAGAACGACCCGAGATCAATACTCTCGGTCATAGATTTTAGAATTGTTTGATGATGTATTCATATGTTGGTTAGACTATACTCATGATCGGATTTATCACTAGTTTCTAATCAGCATAAGAATATTTCCGTTCATCAAAATGGCACTGTTACCGGGGAATTGCTTATGTGTGCCATTCTATTGGTTAGTATGAATATGTTGATATGTGAATACTTGCATTTCTCTCTTAATTGATTGTTTGCTCGTTTGCTTGTTAGTTATGATTAATCTTTGTTTAGATGCCGATTGATGTCATGAGTTTCTTATCTCCTTCATTGTATGACGCGTTCACTACCAAATCCGAGCTTAGCACCCTTTGATTCGGAAATTGAAAGAACCTTGCTTCATATTAGGCAAGCTCGGAGGCGGTTGGTCTTCGAGGAAGGTGAAAAGGTTCTTACCAATTCACCAACCATATCATCGTCATCCAATGAAGGCACCAATTACTCTTCCGTTGATACTACTAATAGTTTTTCTTTTGATCTACGTTTTGACAACATGGCCGCTCCAAGAAGAGTTACTCTCAAGGAAGCGGGTGCACCGGATTTTGTTCTCCAACCTCTACATGTGCTTCATCCCAACTTGAATGCAAACTTTGAACTCAAGACCGCTCTCATCAATCTCTTACCAAAATTCCATGGATTTCCCGCACAAGATCCAATTAGACACCTTAAGGACTTTCATGGTGTATGCTTGACTACTAGGCGGGAAGGATCCGATGAAGTAGCTATATGGTTGTTTGCCTTTCCCTTCTCTCTTGAGGGAAGAGCCAAGGAGTGGTTCTATACCTTGTCTAGTGATGTTGTGTCTGATTGGGATTTGCTTAGGAGAGAATTCCTTGATAAGTTCATGCCCATGGAAATGACGGACAAGTTAAGGAAGGAGATCTCATGTATTGTACAAGGCGAGATGGAAACTTTGTATGAATATTGGGAACAGTTTCGCAAACTTCTTGATTCATGTCCCAACCATATGATTGACACTCAAGTCTTGCTTAGCTATGTATGCCAAGGCATGAGGGAGCAAGATAAGAATTTATTAGATGCTTCAAGCAACGGTTCTTTGTCAAAGTATCGGACGGCAGAGGAGGCATGGCAACTCATTACCGACTTGGCTGAGTCCACTCAACATGCTAGACGAAGAGTCAACCATCCAAAGGCCGTGAATGAAGTTTCTTCTAGTGGTGAGACCGCTACCCTTACCAAGACTTTGTGTGAAATGACAAGACTTCTAAAGTAACTCCAAGTGAATCAACAACCACCTCTATCTCAACAACAACCTTCTCCTCAAAACTAACAATGTCAATAATTGGTCCCCCAAAGAGTGTGTGGCATTTTCTCATGCTACTCCCACTACACGGACGAATGTCCAAGTCTCCAAGAAGATAACACTCTAGCGGCTACCTACAACTTTTATGATCGCCCCTACTATGAACGTTCCAATCAAGGATACCATAACCAAGGGAGCAACTATAACCAAGGGTACCCCCAACAAGGAGGCAACTATAGCCAAGGGAGTAACAATTCCAATCAAGGATGGAGGGATAGCTCCAACCAAAGTTGGCAGGACAATTATCAACAAGGAGGTAGGGACAACGGAGGCAACCAAAGATGGAACAACAATACTTCACAAAACCGCTACTCATAAAACCCTCCAAACCAACAACCAAATCAAGGAAGGAACTATCAAACCTACATACCACCTCATAGACAACCACTTCCACCTAATCAACCCCAAGCACCACAAATTACCTACCCTTCCACATCTCCAAATCAAGATAACACACTCTGATCCATACTCCAAGGATAAAAGGAACTCCAAAACACCCTCAACTTAAGTCTTAATGGCCTCACTTCTACTCTCCAAGCTCTCATTGCTCGCATGGAACCACCTTCTATTCCCACTCCTCAAGCCTCAACCTCTAGTGTCATACCCTCTCAACCTTTGCCCAACTCCAAAGGTGGCATCAACGTCGTAACCTTGAGGTCTGGAACGCAATTGAAGGAAAGAGATTCAATGGTACCTAACCCGATGAAAGTTGCTCAAGAAGAAGATGGAGTTGAGATAGAGGAAATTGAAGAGGAGGAGGAGTCACATGTAATAGTTGAAGATGAAGAACCACAACCAAGGAGTGAAGTCCATAGAAAAGAGCAAATTTTAGAGGAAGTGGCTCAACCAATTCCATTTCCTACATTGGTAAGAAAGGCTAAGAAACGTGTGGAGCTTGACCCAATAATGGTAAAGATGTTCAAAAAAGTGGAGGTAACTATCCCCCTCTTTGATGCTATACACCAAGTGCCTAAATATGCGAAATTTCTTAAGGACTTGTGTATGAACAAAGATAGAATTCATGAGTTGGAAACCATTCCATTGGGTCGTTCTATTTCGGCTTTGATGGGATCCATTCCGGAAAAGTGTCTTGATCCGGGTCCTTGCTTAGTTTCTTGTGTCATTGATGGAGTCCAATTCATTGATTGTATGTGCGACCTTGGTGCATGCGTTAGTATTATGCCTCTTTCTATTTATCATCTATTGAAGCTCCTACCGTTGAAGCGGTCGGCGGCTAGGTTTGTCTTGGCGGACAAGAGCATAATAACCGTGTCGGGTATTGCGAAAGATGTGTTGGTCGACATAAAGGGTTTGATATTCCCAATTGATTTCCATATCATTGAGATGCCACCAAGCGAATCCGAGAGGGCATCATCTATCCTACTTAGGAGGCCATTTTTGAGGACCTCTAGATTCAAGTTGGATGCCCATTCGAGAACTTACTCATTCGAGATAGATGGGAGAGTTGTAAGTTTTAGTCTAGAAGAAGCAATGAGGCACCCACTGGAGAACAATTCCATATTCCGATGTGATTTAATTGACAACATTGTGGCGGAAGTGCATTGTGCAAAGCTAGAAGAGAAAAATATGATTGAAGAAAATAGTGAAGATCCAAGTGAAGAAGTTCAAGCAGCAAGCCAAGAGCAAAAGCTAGAATTGAAGCCATTACCACCCCACTTAAAGTATTCATACCTTGATAAAGCCCACAAGTTTCCGGTAATTATAGCAAGGGAACTCAATCCTCAACAAGAAGAGAAGTTGCTATGCGTTTTGAGGAAGAACAAAAGGGCAATAGGGTGGAGTTTGGCGGATCTAGTGGGGATAAGTCCCCAAGTGTGTGAGCACCGTATCTTTTTGGAAGAGGAAGCTAGACCCGTGAGACAACCTCAAAGGCGATTAAATCCTACTATTTTGGAGGTTGTCAAGAAAGAGGTAACACGGTTACTTGAGGCGGACATCATCTACCCTATTTCGGATAGCGAATGGGTAAGTCCCGTTCAAGTTGTACCTAAGAAGTCCGGGGTAACCACAATTGAGAATGAAAGCGGGGAGCTTATAGCAACACGGGTGCAAAACTCTTGGCGAGTATGCATAGACTACCGAAGGTTGAATGCGGCCACTAGAAAAGATCATTTTCCACTTCCGTTTATCGATTAAATGCTCGATCGATTATCCAGTAAGTCTCATTATTGCTTCCTAGATGGCTATTCGGGATACTTCTAAATACACATTGCTCTAGAGGACCAAGAAAAAACAACATTTACTTGCCCTTTTGGAACTTATGCCTACAAGCGTATGCCATTCGGCTTATGCAATGCACCGGCAACTTTCCAAAGGTGCATGATGAGCATCTTTGTGGATTTTCTAGAGCAATACATGGAGGTATTCATGGATGACTTCACGGTATATGGTGATTCTTTTGATAATTGCTTGGATAGTCTTGAAAAAGTTTTGGAAAGATGTACTAAAACCAACCTTGTCTTAAATTTTGAGAAATGTCATTTCATGGTCAAACAAGGCATTGTTTTAGGACATATTGTTTCCAAAGATGGTATCTCCATAGATCCGGCTAAAATTAATGTTATATCTAGTTTGCCTTACCCCTCTTCCGAGAGGGAGGTCTGCTCTTTTCTTGGACATGCAGGATTTTATCGGAGATTCATCAAGGATTTTAGCAAGGTAGCATTACCTCTCTCAAGGTTGCTACAAAAGGATATTGAGTTTGATTTAAGCAAGGAATGCATGGAGGCTTTCGACAAGCTCAAGGTAGCATTGACCCAAGCTCCCATTCTGCGAGGGCCGAATTGGAGTAGCCCATTTGAAATAATGTGTGATGCTTCAAATTTTGCCGTGGGAGCCGCGTTAGCACAACGCGAGGGTAAAAATCCATATGTCATAGCCTATGCATCAAAAACATTAGATGGAGCCCAATCCAACTACACTACTACCGAAAAAGAACTTTTGGCCATTGTTTTTGCCTTGGACAAGTTCTGAGCATATCTTCTCGGTTCAAGGGTGGTAGTGTACTCGGATCATGCGGCATTAAAGTATTTGTTGGCTAAGAAGGAATCCAAACCGAGATTGATTAGATGGGTGTTATTATTGCAAGAGTTTGACTTGGAAATCAAGGATATGAGTGGTACGCAAAACCTAGTGGTAGACCATTTAAGTCGCCTTGAACATACAAAAAATGATACTATTCCTATCAATGATTCTTTTCCCTTTGAGGGCTTGCATGCAATCTCGGAAACCATTCCTTGGTATGCACCAATCGCCAATTACTTAGTATCTCGCTCCTTCCCTCCTAATCTCTCCAAACACCAAAAGGATAAGCTAAAAAGTGAATCCAAATACTATGTGTTGGATGACCCATACCTTTGGAGATGTGGGGCAGATCAAGTAATTCGGAGGTGCATTCCACAAACCGAATTCCACTCAATCTTGGAAGCTTGCCACTCCTCCGAAGGAGGAGGCCATTTTGGATCTCAAAGAACGACAAGGAAAATCCTAGATTGTGGCTTTTGGTGGCCAACTCTTTTCAAGGACTTTTCTCATTTTTGTAAATCTTATTCTCAATGCATTAGATTTGGTAATATCTCTAATAAGGATGAAATTTCCCAACGAACCATGCTATTTTGTGAGATTTTCGACGTGTGGGGAATTGACTTTATGGGGACATTCCCAAATTCTAATGGTTTTCTCTACATTCTACTCGCCGTTAATTATGTGTCTAAATGGGTAGAAGCGATACCCACCCGGACGGATGATGCTAACGTAGTCCTTTCTTTTGTGAGAAATAATATCATTAGTAGATTTGGGTCGCCACGAGCAATCGTGAGCGACCAAGGTTCACACTTTTACAACAGAAGAATGGAAGGACTCATGAAGAAGTATAGTATCATGCATAAAGTAGCCACAGCCTACCACCCACAAACAAACAGCCAAGTCGAGGTTTCCAATCGGGAGATTAAACGTATCTTGGAAAGGATTGTGAAATCCAATAGGAAAGATTGGAGTGCCAAGCTCACCGATGCATTATGGGCCTACTGTACGGCATACAAAATGCCAATTGGCATGAGCCCCTTTCGGTTGGTGTATGGTAAAGCTTGCCATTTGCCAGTGGAAATAGAGCACAAGGCGTATTGGGCCATCAAAGAGTGTAATCTAAGTTTGGGTGGAGCCGGAATTGAGAGGAAGATACAATTAGCGGAGTTGGAATGTTTGAGGCTTGAAGCTTATGAGAACTCTAGACTTTACAAGGAAAAGATGAAAGCCGTGCATGATAGGAACATAAGAGGCAAAGAATTTAAAGCCGGTGATCTAGTCCTTCTTTACAATTCTAGATTTATGGGGTTTACCATTTGTGCCATCCCTCAAGGTTGGATATCTTCAAAGTCAATGGGCACCGTCTCAAGTTGTATCATGGTGAGCAAATGAAGAGCAACAAAGAGGTTGAGGTATTCCTTTTGGAAGACGCACCTCTTGGCAAAGAGCAATGAACAAGTGAAAGTCCAACTTAAGAACATTAAACAAAAGTGCTAGGTGGGAGACACCCCACCATGGTGAGATCTATCCTTTCCCTCCTTTGTATACCGTCTTTTCTTTTGAATTCTTCATTGTTTTGTAATTGTTTAGCTACATTTTTGCTTGATTAGCATTGCTTGTGCCTACCTTGGATAACTTGTTCATAAAGACTTGCATTGATTTTTTTATAAATGAATTGATTGTATGGTAGAAGCACACTTCTCTTTAGCTTTTGCATTGATTTTAGGTGTTTTTGACTTCTTTGGCTTGTTTGGACAGTGAATACATGATAATTAGGCATTTTCTCCATTCATTCAAAAAAAAGGGGAGGGGGGCCACGCATGCGTGCACTGTGCGCGTATGCGCCCCTGGCTTTCGCAACTCTTGGGCCATTTACCAGAGAGTTGTGCAAATTCTGAGCCAGCTTTGAGCCCTGGGCATAACCAACATCACGTGTGCGCGCACGAGATGCGTACGCGTCCATGTCAATCCACACAAAAACACGCGTGCGCGCACTAGCCACGTACGTGTCACTACTGCGTTTTGCGACCCTGGGCCATCGTCCAGAGAGTTGTGCCCTGGTTGGGCCAATTTCATGCTACTGGCCCAGCTCAACTCACGCGTAGGCGCACCTGGTGCGCACGCGTACCTCGACCATAATGTCAATCGACGCGTCAGCGCACTGTGCGCGTCCGCGTCGCTCAACAAATTTTACTTTCTGGTACTTTTTTCCGAGAGTTGGGCCAGAGTTGTGCCCAACCTGTGCTGAGGGCACAACACATATGCACGCGCATGCACACCTGGCGCTCGCGTGCACCCTCACATTTCGCTACTTCACGCAGACACGCACTGTGCGCATCCGCGTCGTTACTGATTTTGCCCATGCGCGCGCGCGTCGGTTTCGTGAACCAATTGAATGAAAGTGTGCCTTTCTCCCTCCATTTTCTTTCCTTCTTCTTACCACCACCCCTCTTCTTCACCTCTACCCTCCTCTACCATCCCTACCTCTTCTTCTCCGCCACCTCCGGCGGCAACCACCACCTCCAGCAGACCCACACCTCTTTTCCCTCTCCTCTCCTTCACTAACCCTTCTCTCACCTCCATACCCTATCTCCTTCTTCCCCCTTTAAGGTACCCCTCCTTTCTAAAGTTTTTTTTTTAGTTCCCCTTTCTTTTTTTTCCATCCCCCTAATTACATGCTCTTATTTTTTTAGTAGTTGCATTCATGTTCTCTTTGTTTATTGCATTTTATTTCTTTCTTTCCTTTCATTTTCTCATGGGTATCCTAAGTGGAGCTTACTCTTGCATTGATGAGTTTGTTTGATTTACTTACTTTCTTTTGTATTTAGTGGTGTGATATGATGATTGTTGATGCTTTATGGGATGCTACATTGTCACTCTTCTCTAAGTTTTTGTCATAAAGGGATGCACACCAAGTGTTTGATGAAAGAACCATATGACTTCTTGGAATCATTTTGACTAAGTGTTCTCTATTTTGGTGTTCCTTCTCATTCACTTGTTTGTTCATGTATACATTGAACTTCCTACATTTCTTGTTTCATTTCTACAAGCTCATCCCATATTTTACTTACTTCTTGTTGTTATGAGTGTGCGCTTCTCATGCTTCCTGTTCGCATGCCTATACCGCTCATGTATCACATGCTAGTGACTAGCTATGATCTTCATTATTGTCTTAGTTACATGTTGCAGTTGTCATGTATCTAAGTCACTTATTCTTTTGTGCTTTATCACTTGCATGATTGTTCTTTCTTGGCGCCTCTTTAAGATTAATTTCACCACCTTTCCTTCTTTCTAGGATGGTGCTCAAAAGAGACAATGAAAAGGCGCCCAAGAAGGCACCATCACGGTCTACTAGCAAAGCACACCAAGGCCCGCAAGCTAAGGCCCTCCTCACCAAGCCCAGGAGCGTTGCTAACATTGATGTTTCGGAAAAAGATAATCCGGCGAGGGATCCGAACAAGTTCCCCAACCGCTATTGTGAACTTGTCTATCCCTTGATCAAGCCACGGAACTATCATGCGGAGCCCTTTCTGGCCCCTCCGGCTCATGTCATACCGCTCATTTTGCCCCGCATCGAATGACGGCAATGGAAATTCCTATTGAGGAAGCCACGGGAGGCGAACTTGTCATGGGTGTCTGAATTTTACACCAATTACCATTCCCCTTCCCTCACATCGGTATTGGTGCGCCGAAGGCAAGTTCCCGTCACAGAGGAGGCCATTCAAAATGTGCTTAAGACCGAACCGTTAGCGGACGGGGTTGATGCCTATCAGGAGATTTTGTCGGCCCGGTGCGAATATGCGTTTGATTGGGATGCTATCCTTAAGGTCATTGCCACACCCGAATCATTCTGGATTCGAAGAAGGATGAGGCCCCGGCCCAAGGGCATCGACGCACGTTTTCTAACCAGAAAGGCTTAAGCATGGGCCCAAATTCTAGCCCACTACGTGCTCTCAAGCACCCATGGCTCATCTATCACTGCCGAGTTAACCTTGTTGGTTTGGTGTGTCCTCACAGAGAGACCAGTGCATATTTATCGTCTCATCCGCCAATCTATGGGCCGCATTCATGCTAAGGGGAATCTACCTTTTTCCGCTCTAGTGACCGACTTAGTCGCCGCAGTCGGTGTTCCCCGAAAGACCAAGGATAGAAGGGCCATGATCCCGATGGACAGAGATGTTGTTCCAAACGGGAGGTACCTTTACCCTCCGGCGGACACCGAATAGCCACACTTTTCCGTCTCCATGCGCATCCCCTCTTCCTCATCCGCACCACCAAAGTCATCCATGCAACGCATAGAGGAACTCCACAAGAAGCTTGATTGTTATGAGCGGCGTAACCAACGCCGATACACTTTCGTTAAGAAGCTTCTAAGTTGCCTAGCACCGCCTATGGAGGAACCGGAAATTTCCACGTCCACCGGTACCAATAATGATGAAAGCGATAATGATGAAGAAGTGGATGGACACGTGGAAGCCGATCAACCACTCCGTCTCACTCAAGGCACGGAGGACTGTGCCAACTTCTAAGTGTGGGGTGGTCGGTCGGCTGACCGGTCTCCGTAGGTAACACCCGAAAAAATTCCTTGAACCTCTTTTCTTAACTAGAGTAGATTTCATGCTAGGTCTTTCATTCTTGGTATCTCTTAATAAATCCACTTGGTTAGAGCAATGAGTTCTATTCTAGAAAACAAGAATTTTACGGCAAACCTACCAATTTTGAAATTTAAAAATCTTTTGATGCTTAACTTGTTTAAAGAATGTATTTATAACGACCCAATTTTTAGTACGCCTAGAACATACCAGAAACTGAGTGCTACCAATTTGTCATCCTAATTATTATCTATTATTTATTATATGAGCCTGATTCGTTGTTAAAAGTGTAGTGAGTTAGCGAGGTACATTTTTTTTTTGAAAACGTTTGGATTAATAGACGGAATCATTCATAATCAATTCACAAATAATAACAGATAAATCAGTTATAAACAACCACACATAAATACATCGCAAGTAGTTGACAACATTCAGTGATTTAGCCTTTATTAGAATATAGACTGTTAGTTAGAACACCCCTAGATATAGCTAAATAATGTCTATATACATATATATACATACAACATCCCAGGTCCTGACCTGTTCAAGAGGTCCCTAAGCTGGCACCTAGGCTAGCCTAGACTCTATACTCGCCTAGTCCCTCAAAACTACTAAAGCGAGGGAAAGTACGTTCTAGGTCTTCAAAACTCAAGTCAGGTGAAACGTCACCAAAAGGTAGAACATCATCTGCTACTCCTCTGCACGATCAGTCATTGCCATATGACGTCTCTCTGGTACCTTATCAAGTAGCCACACAACAGAAGTCTTGTACATAGGATTTAGGTTAAAGTTCACGTACAAACGGGGTGCAGATATCAGCTGTCTTACAGTATATACATGTAAACAGAGAACGAGATTCACCCTAGACTCAGAAGACTATCTAGAGCGGAATCCTCTTTGCAGAACCATCATCAACGAACTACGGAAGGGTACTTATACTTCCATCTGAAGGGGGAAGGGAGAGAGAAGGGGTAAGAACTGGGGAGTTCTTAGTAGGGCCGGGGTTATTAGTTAAGTTCATTAATTTCGTATTGTTTAGCAGATGAATAACAAAACATCGAGAAGTAGTGAACAGAAGATACAGATAAATAGAAAAAACAGAGAAAACAGAAAGCAAAACACAAACAAAAGAAATACAAGAAAATAAAACACAGACACAATGAATAGAATACAAACAAAGAAAGCATACATTCAAACAACAATCATAACAGAGGAAATGCGCAACCAAGTATGATGCATGTCTAGCCCTAGTGCAGGTAATGAGCTCATCTGTCGGTTACTAACCCGCTCCCGACGTTATCCAGCAACCTCTGTCTGGATAAGGCTTTCCTATTGGCTATACCCCTGTGTACAGGAAATAACCCCTCTGCCACCACAGGGTCCACTGCACGCAGGAAATAACACATCTGCCACTGCAGGGATGTATGCTGACACACCTTCTGTATACAGGAAATAACCCCTCTGCCACTACAGAAATGGAACAGGTGGTCACGGTACTTCTGTAGCAGGAAATAACCCCTCTGCCTTACAGAAATAAAATATGGATCTGTACCATAGAAAAGCGTTCTCAGTGATCACACCATGATCTATCTGACTGCCTCACTGCAGCAGATGATCATACAAGTATATCTGTAGTTGCCTTAATACAACAAATGAATAAACACATCTCTTGGGTTGCCTCAAGCAACAAATAAATATCTCTTGGGTTGCCTCAAGCAACAAATCATCACATAATCATTCTCATTATCATTATTCATCGTCATTCTCATTATTCATCATCATTTTCACATTCTTATGCAGTACCTCTTTCTTTCTCTGTTCAATCATACTGTACAAACTTTACATCTTTCACTTTTACAACATCTTAATTCAAACCATTTCTCTTTATCACATTACTCTTTTCTCTTTGTCTTTTTACTTTTCTCTGATTACTCTTTTTTCTGTATCCCTTTATTCTGCTCTGGTTACTCTATTCTCTGTGTTTCTTTACTCTGCTCTGATTTCTCTGTTTAACGTATGTATTTAAAGCTTATGTATATTTCGGTATGAATAGTTAGTCTGTCCCAGGTATAGGTTCATTAAGTCTATACTGAAACAGTTTAACTTTTCATATAATACCTAACCCTATTTGCAATTCCAGGACTAACTATGTTGTCCTAGTTCGTTCACTAGTCTCTGTCTGTTTTTCTGTCATTAAAACTTTATAGACTTTTTCTTCGATTTCTATCTTTTCTTCAACTTTTTATATTTTATTATCTTTGCCTCACTAATATGTTTTTACCACTCCCTAAGTGTTTTATGAAGGTAATTATGAGATTCTGCGCTTAAAGTTGTCTTTCTAAAGCTTTTACAGAAAACTGCCTTTTTCGCATTATTTTATTATTTTTTTATTATTTTATCATTTTTTTATTATTTTATCATTAAATTTTCGAAAATTAACTTACTTTTACTTTTAACCTTTAAAATTCACATTTTACCACCCGTAACTTTTAATATTTCTACTTTTACCACCCTAACTTCCAGAAATTACTAAATAACCCCCAAACACCAAATTAATTACTTCCTTGCCCTTTTATGAATAAAAAAGGTGTTCTTCATTGTTCTTTATCACACTCAAAGTGTTCTTCATGTTCTTCATAAATTCTTCAGATTCCTTCTCTGTTTTTACCCGTTTTTCAGTCTTTTCAGCAACCGATTTTTACTATAATTCATAATAAATTAGCAGCCACTAAAACCCCATCTTTTCTACATGATTTCAACACAAATTGAACCTCAATTTAAGCTTAGGGTTTCGTTTTTCCAGCTGCCCAAGAACATGAACTTTAAAGCTTGAATTTCATCAAATTTCATCAAAATTTTACCAAATTTTCACCAAGAATCAATCATATAAATCATCAATTTCTAGCACAGCCAAACCATATCATAATCACACAACTAAAACACAATCAATCAAGATTAAATTCGTCAATCCCTACCTGGTTTTGCTGCTCCTAATTCGGTTAAACTTTCAGGTGGTCCTTAAGCACTTTTTCCTCCTAAATCACATCAAGAACAACTTTAAATCCAAAAACTCTCAACTGACCAAATCTTACTCAGTATGTTAGGAAGAGATATCTCACCTTAGACTTGCTGAAAATTCACGTTTCTTGGCCCTCAAGTCAAGTTAAGCATGATTCCTAAGGAAGAACATCAAGAAAACACATGTTTAAGCATGTTTCCTTGAAAACCGAATTGAAATGGGAGGGAGACAGCTATCTCACCTTATTTCCATCCTTGATAAGTTACATGGTTATGTAGAGGAAGAAGAGAGGATCATTTTGGTGAAATCGGAGTTTTGATTTGAGTTTTAGTTCAGAAGAAATCAAGCTTTGAAGATTAAGTGTTCATGAAAGTTTCTCTCTTTTCTCTCTTGTTATTTTCGGCCAAAATGATGAAATGAGACAGCCTTGGAGGTCTTGGGGGTGTAAGGTGAGTTGTGATTGGTTGGCTTGAAGGTGGATTAAAATAATATTAAAATATCTCTGGTGTACAACTACTAAAACTAGGTGTATCGGAACACTCGTAAAAACATCTCTAAAAATTATTTTCTGAGCTACTAGCATAAATGACACTAGTAACATATTTATTATGAGAATATTACATGTATAATGAGGCCTTAGTATTGCTAAATTCATCAGAGAGTGTTGGTGCTAAGCTGCACCAGTAAACCGTAAACCCGGTTAAACCGATTTTCTGTTTTTAACTAAAACTGACCAGGTAACCTTATAATATTATTCAAGAAGCTTCTAATACTAATATAATGATAATATCATCCTATTATCTCTCTTCTCTCATAAATCGAGTCCGGTTCGTCAAACTGAGACTATTTACAAAAAAACCAAATCAAAACTTCTAACCGATATGGTTCAAAAACCAGGTTCTTCGTGACCGCGTTATCGAGCTTGTCTCGTAAAAGGTTCTAACTTAAAGATGACATAATGACAATGAGGATTGAGATACTTGATGATATATCAAAGGTTTTCCCCTTACTGATCTTCCGGAGAAATCAGTACTTTCAGAAAAGATTTCGCGTTCTCGAAAACCGGGGTTGTTACAGTATTTTGGAACATGGGATTTGAGCCAAGACCACAAGCAAGTGAGTTTTGAGCCTAATGGTGTGGTTACATCTTATAACCACTTATTTTTCCTTCTTGTGTGAAATTGTTCTCTTCCTATGATTGTAATATTTGATTTGTTTAATTCTATATGTCCATTATTCCTTGTATTCATGCATGTATATGATTGAGGCCATCATTTCATTAGCTCACTTACCCAAATAGCCTTACCTTTTATCTCCCATTGTTAGCTACTTTGAGCCTATGATTAACCCACTTGTTCTTAATTTAGCACATTACCAGCCTTAAAGCGGAAAACAATAAATGTCCTTATTTGGATCTTTGATTGGCTTAAGCTAGTGTGTGTGTGTGTGTATCATTCAAGTGTGGGAAAACTTGGGACATTGGGTGAATAAAAAGGTAGCCTTGTATTTTTATTGAAATGATTGGGAATTGGGTACATGCTCATGTATTGATAAAACGTATAGACATTATGCATTGATGATTAAGAAAAAAAGGGGAAAAGAAAAGAGAGAAAAAGAAAAATAGTAAGGAAAAAAGAAAAAAAAAATATATATATATATAGAAAAAGAAAGAAACAAAGAAAAAGAAAGAAATAAAAAGGGGACAAAATGCCCTAAAAGCAAGGCTCAATAAGGATCAATGCATAAGTGTTGTGAAATGAAAATAAAATGTATGAGTATGTTAAAAAGTGAAGAATGGGTAGTTAGGTTAGCTTTTGAATTGTATAGGATGTCATAGGTTAGGTAGAAAGTTTAAGCTTATCAAAGATTCAAATTTCAAGCTCACTTGACTAAATATGCACCCTTACCTTGACCCTAACCCCATTACAACCTAAAGAAAAGACCCCATGATACTTGCATGCATGCATGGAATATATGTTGATTGTTAGAAGAAAAACAAATTTTAGAAAAGCATGAAGTAGGGAGGGATTGAGTGATCAACCCTATACACCGAGCGAATAGAGCGCAAATACTTCCGGTGAGGGGTTCGAAGCTCAATTCCTTGTTCCCGGCTCTCGCGAGCGTTCTTCATACAAGTTATGCATATTTCATTCTGATGACTAGAATTGGTAGAGTTCATACATTGCCATCATTCTGCTCTATGTGCACATATATATGTGTCTTCTAGAAAGATTGAATTACTCTTGGCCAAGTAGATAGTAGCATGTACCCTAGTTGCATTCATGTAGGTAGATCGCATCACATGAGTCCTACACCCTTGTAGTCCTTTGATCTTTTGCTTTCCCATAGCATGAGGATATGCTATACTTTAAGTGTGGGGAGGTTGATAAACTTCGTTTTTAGGGTTTATCATGCATAGAATCTAAGGGTTTTATCAATGATTTTCCACACTTATTCATATAAAACTGCATGATTTCGTGTCTCTTTCCCATTTTACCTCATATATGAGAATATGCTTCTTTTGCATCAAAATTGAGATATTGTAATCCTCCTCTATTACCATTAGATGCCTTGATCCGTTTGTTAAGTGATTTCAGAAGTTATAGGGCAAAAATGGCCAAGGGGAATGGAGGAAGCATGCATGAACGGAAGGAGCATGAAACAAATCAAAGAATTGAAGTTTGGACATGCGCGCGCACGCGCACAGTGCGCGTACGCGTGGATGCGCTCATCCAGAGGCAGCACAGTGGAGCCGAGCGAGGAGCCGACACGCTTATATGGCTGGGCCATATCCCTTATGACGCTCGTGCGCACTGTACGCCTGCGCGCAGAATCGCAAAAGAGCCCAAGGACGCGTACGCGTGCAGTGCGCGTACGCGTCGATATGCGCACATGATTTTTTAAATGAAAGACGTGCCCAGCAATTTTAAGGGGTTTTCAGGCCCTGTTTTGGAGCAGATTTTGGAGGGAAAAGCTTAAGAAGACCAAGTCTTAGGGGTGTTAAAAAGAGTGATAATTCTAGATATTTTTAGGAAGTTAGTTACATTTTATTTTTAGAGAGAGAAACTCCAACTTCTCTCTAGGTTTTCATCCTCCATTGCAAGTTTCCTTTGAATTCTTGGTGAGATCTATTGCTAATTGACTTTTTGTTTTGCTACAAGTGTAGATCTACTCTTCTTCTACTCTTAATTGATGTTATTTTGGTTTAATTTCTTAGATCTAGATTTGGTTCACTTTGTTACTTTGAATGTGGATTAATGAATTGAGGTTTCATTCAATTGTGTGATTGTTGTTTAGAATAGATAGCTTTAATTCAATTCTCTTCTCTCAATTGCATCATGTTTTCTATAATTGCCTACCAATTATTTGTGATAATGACAACCTTAGCTATGGAGTAGATTTCTCTTACTTGGCTTAGGGGTTGAGTTATTGGAAACACTTGAATAGTGGATATCAATTGTAGATTATAAATTGAGAATTGCTAATTGGCTTGGAGTGCACTAAAGCTAGACTTCCCTAGGGTGAGACTAGGACTTGTGACTCAAGTTAGTTACTCTCACTTGACTTTTCTCCATTGTTAGGGGGTTAACTAAGTGAAGCAATAATCAACTCTTATCATAATTGAAGGAAACTATAATGATGGAACTTCCAATGCTTACCCTTGGCCAAGGCTTTTATTTCCATTAATTGTTGATTGCTTGCTAGTTTGAATTCTTGCACCAACTCTCAAAACCATAAAGGCTTTCCTAATCAATGATGCACATTCTAAAGCAATTCCTAGGGAGAACGACCCGGGATCAATACTCTCGGTCATAGATTTTAGAATTGTTTGATGCGGTATTCATATGTTGGTTAGACTATACTCACGATCAGATTTATCACTAGTTTCTAATCGGCATAAGAATACATCCTGACCCCCCAAAGTAATGCATGAAGATTGATGTCATAGATCCCCTGGTTGAAGAGGTACGTGAGATTGAAAGACTTGAGGAAGAGCTTGGTAACATTCTTGAAGATGCCATGCTTGAACTGCATGCACCAGAAGAGCAGGAGGAGACACTGACCACCCCTAAAGTAGAAAATGGACCTCCTAAACTCGAGCTTAAGCCTTTGCCGCCATCCTTGAAATATGTGTTCTTAGGAGATGGTGACACATATCTAGTTATCATAAGTTCTGCCCTAGAGCAGCAGAAAGAAGAGGTGCTAATTCAAGTACTTAAAGCCCACAAGATTGCTCTCGGGTGGACTATAAGTGACTTAAAAGGAATCAATCCAACTCGATGTATGCACAAAATTAGACTTGAGGATGACGTTAAACCCGTGGGGCAGCCACAGAGACGACTGAATCCGACTATGAAGGAGGTGGTCCAAAAAGAGGTTACAAGGCTGTGGGAGGCTGGGATCATATATCCCATTTCTGATAGTCCTTGGGTAAGCCCTGTGCAAGTGGTACCCAAGAAAGGCGGGATGGTAGTAATCCACAATGAAAGAAATGAGCTGATCCTCACAAGAACTGTCATAGGGTGGCATAGGTGCATCGACTATAGGAGACTCAACAACGCCACAAGAAAGGATCACTTTCCCTTACCTTTCATAGACCAGATGCTGGAAAGACTGGCTGGCCATGCATTCTATTGCTTCTTGGATGGCTACTCGGGTTACAATCAAATTGCAGTTGATCCTCAAGATCAAGAAAAGACAGCTTTTACATGCCCATATGGAGTGTTTGCCTATAGGAGGATGCCATTTGGCCTTTGCAATGCACTAACAACCTTTCAAAGGTGCATGCTCTCCATCTTCTCAGATATGGGGGAAAAATTCTTGGAAGTATTCATGGATGATTTCTCTATTTTTGGAAATTCCTTTGAATCTTGTCTTAACCATCTAGCTCTGGTACTGAAGCAATGCCAAGAAACAAACCTGGTTTTAAACTGAGAAAAATGCCATTTTATGGTTACTGAAGGGATTGTTCTTGGGCATAGAATCTCAAACAAGGGAATAGAGGTCGATTAGGCTAAGGTGGAAATAATTGAAAAATTATCACCTCCTACTAATATTAAGGCCATCAGAAGTTTCTTAGGCATGCAGGTTTTTATAGGAGGTTCATCAAAGACTTTTCTAATATAGCAAAACCCTTGTGCAATATTCTAGTTGCAGACACACCTTTTGTTTTTGGTGAGGATTGCCTACTTTCTATTGAAACCTTAAAGGCAAAGCTTGTCACTGCATCTGTTATTTCTGCACCTAGCTGGACTCTACCATTCAAGCTGATGTGCGATGCCAGTGACTATGCCATAGGAGTAGTTCAGGCAGCGACAAGACAAGCTCCTGCATGTCATTTATTATGCTAGTCGCATTTTAAATGATGCTCAAAAGAACTATACTGATGAATCCACATTTTATGGTATTTATTTTCTCTATTTGGGTAGATTTCATTGACTTTTCTTGCATTTATCTATTGAAATAGCATAGTTTCATCATTTCTCCCTAAATTGTACTTGAAAGTAAAAATAAGCTTTTTAAGCTTTATAATTGCTAAATTTTATTCACTTTAATTTCATTTGATGCCTTGATATGTTTGTTGAGTATTCAGGTTTACAAGGCAAGTATGGATTGAAGAAGTGGAAGGAAAGCATGCAAAATGGGAGAATTCAAGAAATGAAGGATTTGTAAAGCTGCCAATCCTGACCTCTCGGTACTAAATTTATCATAACTTGAGCTACAGAGGTCCAAATGAGGCGGTTTTAGCTGCATTGGAAAGCTAACGTCCGGGGTTTCAAATTGATATATAATTTACTATAGTGGACATAAGTCTAAGTATGCGGACGCACATAATTTTTGTGTACGCACAAGTCAGAAAATAGCCAGTGTGCGGACGCACACATCTGTGCGTCTGCACAGGTCCTGGCACGAGAGCTCATTAATTGCAAACTGCTGGGGCGATTTTTGGGCCCCCAAAATCTAATCCAAGTTATTTTTGAAGCTATTTCAAGCCAAATTGAAGAGGGATGAAGGGGAGAGCACTTAGGTTTAGGTTTTTACATGTTTTTGCTTAGTTTTCTAGGGAGAGAAGCTCCCCCCCCTCTCTAGACTTAGGGTTCTTTAGTTTAATTTCTTGTAATTTCTACTTTCAATTCTCGTTTCTATTTACTTTTCCTTGTCATTTATTGTTATTGCTTCTTTATCTTCTTCATCTCTTTTTGTTATTTTCTCTTTTATGGCATTTTTCCTGTTATGAATACTTTTGTTATTTTAATTCCAATTAATACAATTTTATGTTTACATGTCATTTATTGCTCTCTTTAATTGTTATTGTCATTATCTTGCTTTTGGTATTTTATATTTTATTTTTAATGCAATTTAATATTATTTATTCTCAGGCACACCAAGTGTTTGATAAAATACTTGGCTTAGTTTTTACATAGCTTTTCTTCACTCTTGGCTTGGAATTGTTAACTTTGGTGATCCTTGAGTCATTGATGTCCATTCTTGCTTGATATATTAGAGTAGTTAGTTAATTTAGTCTCCCTTGACTCTATGTGACCCATTAGTGTTGACATAGGACTTAGGGATTGAAATTAACTATGCCTATTTGACTTATCTTAGATGTAAGGTTGACTAAGTAGGATTAACTCTTCATAATCATCATGTGTTTGTGGTCAATGTCTAGGATAGGTAGCCTTACTCCTCAATTACTTGCCAAGAGGTTTCTTGCATTTGAAGTTTCCTTTTCTTGCATTTAATTGCTTTGACTTTTATTGCTTTGATGTTTAATTTCTTGCATGTTTAGTTTTCACACTCTTGGTTGAGAAATTGGATGTTTTGATGGAATTGAGTTGTAGATGTCCATTCCGCATTGTGTGAGAATAGTTAATTGGTTTGGTTTCCATTGACGTAGTCTTTCACTAAGTAATTAGTGAGTTGACTAGGACTTATGGATTGAGATCAATTATGCTTTTGACTAATTCTCAAGGAGGATTGACTAATTTGAATTGATTCCACACAATTGCCATGTTTGTGGTCTATAACTAGAATAGGAAACCTAGACTACCCACTTCTTTCCAAGAGTCCTTGTTAGCTTTCATTTTCCATTTTCATTGCTTTTAATTGCTTTCCATTTACTTTCCTTGCATGTTTATTGCTCCCTTGCTATTTACATTTCTTGCTCTCTTGCTTTCATTCCCAATTCCCCATGCTCTCTCCCATAGCCAATAAGTGTATATTTCATTGCAACTCCTAGGAAAGACGACCCGAGGTTTAATTACTCTCGATTATTTTGTATTGAATTTATTATTTGATCTTGAGAATTCATTGTTGGTTTGGACTATGCTACCAACGAAGTGATTTTTGTCCTCGATTGATTCTAAACCGGCAATAATTCTCATCGTAAAATTTGGCGCCGTTGCCGGAGAATCCAATGGTGTTATATTGTTGGCTATTGTTAATATGTGAATCTGTGAATATTTTGTTTTTGATTGGTCACTTGTTTTTGTTTGTAAATATATCTCTTGGTTGTTAGCTTGCCTTAATAGATTTTTGTTTTAAAGTGCATATGTGAATTGTTAGTAATTTTGCTTTAAATTGCATTTTTGACTTGAATTGCATGTTTAAAATTTTGAATTAATTTTTGGATGGTTGAATTTGGAGAGATTTTTGTTTGTACATATTAAAAGTGTTTTGAATAGTCCATAATTTTGATTTGAAAAATAGAATTTTGAATTGATTTTAAAGTTAATGTAAATAATTGCAACTTTTTATTAATTTCTTGTTTATATACATCTTGGGATGTTGGGTGAATTTCTGTAAAAAAAAAAAAAAAAAATGCCCTTTGTGCATACGCACAGCTTTAGTGCGTGCGCACACTCTCAAACACCCCCTTTGCCCGTAGCATTCGCACAGCGTGTGCATATGCACAATGGCCCATTTTCATGTCTGTGCGTATGCACGGACGTTAATGTGTATGCACCCCCAATTCACACCCCTCTGTTGGGAGCGCCCTCACAGTTGGTTCGTCTGCATCTCCCTCATCTCCCCTTCTGTTGTCTTTCCCCCTTCCCTGAGCCAATGAAGCCCTTCCCCTTTCGTCTTCTCTGAGCCATCCAACACCCACCATCTTGCGTCCATCACCGTTTACCCGCCACCACAACTATCGTCAACTACCCCTCGCCCCCTTTCTTCCCTCCTCTTCTCTTTCATTCTCTCCTTCCTCAAACACGCAATCTCTTTGTTCCCCTTCACCTCAGCTGCAGCGCCACCCCTCCTCGCCAAACCAGAGGCCGAGTCGCAGTGTCCTTTCCCCTCTCTTCTTCCTCTCTCCCTGTCTCAACCTCACCTCTTCTTCTCTTCCCCTTCCCCGTTTCCCGTTCACACTTCTCCGCGAGCCCAGAACTCACCGCGCTAGCTCCTCCACGCCATCGTCCACCATCACCTTCACGTCAACCACCTCCAGCCACCGCCACCTTCTCAAAACCGCAACCATCAGACCCTATTGTCGCGTTTCCTCTTCTCCCTTACCATCGCCTCCGTTGAAACCCAGAGCAACGGCGGCTAGCTTCCCTTCTTTCTCCCATCTCTCTGACTGGCGAACTACCACCGCGAATCACCCTAGCCTCCACTATCAGCGAGCCGCAACCCTCTTCTCCTCTCTCCATCTCACTCGCAAAACCACAGAAGCAAGCCCACTACCACAGCGCCGCCAGAAACCCTAATCGCTAGCAAATCGCCGCGACAACCAACCGTCACCGGCGTCGCCAACGCAACCCTCCACACACCACCTTTTTCTCCGTTCCCCCTTCACTGCTTAGAACAACATAATAGGGCAAGGCCCCTATTTCTTTGCTGCGCTCCTCCTCCGCTGCTGCCATTGGAGCAGCTCCACCACTAGGCCGGCCAATTCTGCTGCTCCCCCACTCACTTTCAGTGCTTCTTCTTCCCCCTTCCCTGCTCCAATTTTCTGCATTCCCCTTCCCTGTTCTTCAAACAGGTTTCAGTTCAACTTTTCTTTTTGGAATTTCATCTATGTTTCAGTTATAACAAGCATTTTGCTTAAGTTCATTTGGTTAATTTCTGATTCTATGACATGCTTGTTAATGGATGATTTTGCTGAGAATTGACTACTAAAATTTTGCAATTTCTTTCTTTTTATGGATATCTCTGTTGGAGCTGTTTGGAATTGTTTGATTGCGTTGATGGACAGTATTTATGATTCACTGATTTACTGCCCGTTTTGATGAATATGTTGTTGGAGGTATTGGATTAATTGTGTGATTGGGTTGAGAAATTGGAAATATTCTGATTTTACTGATTATTTTGTTGAAAAACTGCTGCTAAATTCGTTTAGTTTGGCTTGATTGATTTTCTGTTGAATTAATGGATAAACTACTGGTAGTATTTGATTAATTGTTTGATTGTGAGAATTCGCTGTGCTCTTGAGATTTTGCTAAGATATTGTTGCCGAGATTGTTTGAAAATCATTTGATTGTGTGGTGATTCTCTGGGCTGGTTTGGATGAATTTTGGTGTTGATATGATTTATGTTGTTGGTTTGGTGTTAATGGGGCTGAGAGTATGCTGATTAGTGTCATTTTGTGTCGTTAGATTTGATTAGATTTTAACTCTTAGTTAGTGATTTCATTTAGTTAATCTGCTTGATGCTGTTGGTTTGGTTTAAATTTTTATTGATGTTATGTTGCTGTTTCATTGATCTTTTTTGTTTGTTGCTGATGATTTGTCCATGTGCTTATTTAACTTGTTTGATGCTATTGCATAGTGTTATTGCTGCTTTACTCTTGTTAATGGCTGTTGTTTGGAATGCACAATTTCTGGATTTTGTTTGCAGTGATGACAATTTTACTTAATGCATGAATTGAAGTTGTATTGCTGCTATTTTGTGCCAATTTGAACCTAATCACTTGATTCAGGATGCTTATTTGTTTAAGTTCATGTTGAATACTTGTGATTGGTAATGGAATTCAAAAAAAAGAATGCTGATTGAGTCCATTATTTTTCTGTATTGTTGCTGTTTTGGTGCTGTTTCTTGAGCCATTATTTGCTCATTATTGCTGGTTGGATTGATTTTAATTGTTTGCTCATGTTTTCTTGCTGGAATTGGCTTATTTACTTACTTCCTATGAATTCATTATGATTTTTTTTGTGCTTTTAACTGTCAAAGAATTCATATGGAATCTGAACTGATTGTCTGAGTTTGGAGAAATAGGCCAATTTACTGTTGAAATGCTGCCGGATTTTTCCTAACCATGTTTCATTAAATGACATTGTTTTAATTGGTGCAACAAGACTCTATTTGACGGATTTCTATGTCAATAGAATCTTGTTTGCCAAATGGTTTTGTAAAACTCCTCAAGAACTCGTTTACAAGTTTCGGTCATGCATTTAACATTCTTTGCTTGTTTATAATGCTAATTTACTTCTATGCATTGAATAGTTCAAGTGAATTTTCAAATTGACCATAAACTTTGTTTTCATTTAAATTTTAGCCTCATTTGCTTGCTCTCACAAGGTTGATGATTTCTTTTACTTATGTGGCTAATTTGGTTCATTTTCTCTATGCCCAAATTACCTTTAGTCACATAGTGCATAAAATTTTCAACTATTATCTCAACCTTGTGACGTTCATGCCTCATTGGAATTTGGTGTTTGAATGTTCTTTGGCTTACTTGTTTCTCTATATTTCTAACTTTGTCAATGCCAAATTGTTTTAATTTATTCCAATTACTTGTGATTGATATTTACTTGATTATATGCTCTACACATATATGTGCATTACTTGTTTTGGCATTTTGAATTGTTGAGAGTTGAATACAAACTTGCTTGTTTTGAAATTTTTAAAACTTTTTGGAATTAAAGAACTTGTGACTATGCACCTAACTTTTGATTTTTCTTCTATTTCTTTTACTAACTTTTTCCTTCTTTTTACATAACATTTAACTTTTGTTTTCTTTTTCAACTAACTTTTTCTTTTCCTTCACCTAACTTTAAATTTTCTTTCCTCTTTCAATTAACCATTTTCCTTTTTACTAACATAACTTTTAACTTTTAACTTTCTTTTTATTTTTCAACTAACATTAACCTTCAACTTTTAACTGTTTTCTTTCTCTTTGTGCATAGTAACAATGCTCATTCCTTCTTTTATTCTTTGATAAACAAGCAAGTTAGCTTTCCTCATGTCCTGAATTTGATTGGAACTTGTTTGTGTTTGATTTAATTTGATTCTCATGTATGCTTCCATTCAAATATTTATTATTTGTTCATTTCATATGCTGTTTTGTGACTTAGCTCTTTCCTTTTCAACACCACCATCACTCTTGCAGCCGCTCTATCCCCTAATCCATTAGCTGAAGGTAGAGGTAACACAGTGACGACTCCTTCCACTCCGCATGATCGTGAGCACCGAGGACGGTGCTACATCTTAAGTGTGGGGAGGTTGTGCATCTTCAGCAAGCGCATTTTGGGTGACAAGCTTCATTTTCGAACACTTTTAGTTTAGTTTCTTTTTATGCTTTTTAGTTGTTTTGTATATATTTTATCTTTTTGAGAAACTTTTTACTTAGCTTATTGCACTTTTTAATTTTGTTTGTACATAACTTAGTATTATATAGTAGTTATCCATATTTTGACATTTTGCTCTTAATTTTGGCTTGTACATATGTTTTTTTATTTTTTTAGCTATGACTGTGATTTGGGATGATGTGATGATTGCACATAGTTTGATTTCCTATGTGTTACGTGGGTTACCTAAAACTGAAGGTCGATCTCGGACGAGATCTGCTGTGGTGGTCGGAGCGGTCGTGTTCGACTTGTTGACTTCAGTGGTGCTGCTGATCCTTGGTCACCGGAGGGTGGTGGTACCTCCAAGAGACTCCGATGCTTAAGTTAGCATGGGCTTTAAGCAGGTTTTTATGTGTAGAATCAGAGTATGAGTTATACTTGGGTGCTCCAGTATACTTATAGTAGTGTAGAGTGAACTTTTTAGATAAGATAAGTTAGCTATCTTATCTTATCTTCAAGTGAAGTCATCTTATCTCCAAGGGGAATTGCCTTTATCTTTCTAGGCTTTAGCTGTCTTTAGATTGGGCTGTGTCCCTTTGTTTGGGCCTGCCTGGGCTTCTTTATGGCGAGGTGCCCGATCTCTTTAAAGGAGAGGTTGGGAGACCTGACCTGAAGAGGTCAGTCGCTTTGTCTTCAATCAACCCGAGTCGGATAGCTCGACCCAGGGTATGAATAGTGTCCCTGCTTGAGCTCGGTCTTTCCTTTGAGGTCGTGTTCTTTAGACTTTAACCCCTTCTTTGAGGGAAGCCGTGCTCGAGCATTTTGGTCTTGAGTCAACTTTTGTAGATCTTTATAGAGTGTTGGTATTCTGCTATCCGATCTCCTTTTGATCAGCTATTGTTTTGTCCACTTGGTTGGTCGAGGTGATCATTGGGGCTAATTTGTCCAGCAACTTTTTAGTGTTCTCGTCGAACCTTTTTAGTTTTGTTGAACAATTTTGATAGCCTTGTTGAGGAACCGTGGCTTTTTGGGCAAAGCTGTTTCTCTTTTAGCGCATGTTTTTCGTTGGTCCAACTTCTCTTATCGATCTTTCTTAAGTTATTTTTAGTAATTCATTTTTAATCAGACCTCGTCAGGCCTCTTTTTATGGATTACTTTTTATAACTTTGTCACTTTGATCGGTTTGGCCCGACTTCTTCTTGTCGGTCCTTCTTAAGTTATTTTTAGTAATCCATTTTTAATCAGACCTCGTCAGGCCTCTTTTTATGGAATTTTTATAACTTTTTGCGTTGATCGGTTTGGCCCGATTTCTTCTTGTCAGTCCTTCTTAAGTTATTTTTAGTAATCCATTTTTAATCAGACCTCGTCAGGCCTCTTTTTATGGACCACTTTCTATAACTTCTTGCATTAATATGTTTTTATTGCTTTCATCCTGCCGACCTTGTTGTAATTGGGTGGTGAATTTGGTTTTCACCTTGCTGACCTTGTCGTAATTGGACGATGAATTTGGTTTTCATCTTGCCGACCTTGTCGTAATCGGGTGATGAATTTTTGCGCTCAGATTAATAAGTCTTGGTTGAAAAATTTTGTTGGGAATTTGAAAAACTTTATTCAAATAGAAAATAGGCATACAAATAAGAATATATACATGTGGATGATTACCCTTCTAAGTCGGGCAATTTTGTAGATCTTGGCCCGGCGCCTCATTAAAAAACCTTTTCAGGAAAAAGAGTGCACCTTGACCTAAGATCTTTATCACTTTCTAACTATAGTACCTTCTTAGGTTATAGGCATGCCATGACCTTGGTAGCTCTCGCCCCTCAAGGTCGGATACCTTGTAGTAGCCTTTTCCCAGTACCTCTATAACTCGGTAAGGCCCTTTCGAGTTAGCTGCTAGCTTCCCTTCTCCTGACCGACCTGCTCCGATGTCATTTCGGATTAGGATGAGATCGTCGTTGGCGAAGCTTCATCGAATTACCCTCTGATTATACCTTGAAATCATTCGATGCTTTAATGCTTCCTCTCTAATCCGAGCTCTTTCTCGGATTTCTGGGAGTAGGTTGAGCTCTTCCCTTTGAATTTGGGAGTTGACCTCTTCATTGTGGAGGATCATCCTAGGGGATCCTTCCTCTATCTCCACTGGGATCATTGCCTCCATTCCATAAGCAAGTCGGAAGGGTGATTCTCCTGTGGTGGAGTGTGGAGTTGTCCGGTATGCCCATAGGACTTGTGGGAGCTTTTCAGCCCAAGCTCACTTTGCGTCTCCATTTTAACCCAGCTAGTATAACTTTGTTGGTAGCTCTTGCCTGTTCGTTAGCCTGTGGGTATTCTACAGATGTGAATTGGTGCTTTATTTTTAAGCCAGCTACCAAATTCCTTATACATGTATCAGTGAATTGAGTGCCATTATCTGTGATGATGGAGTAAGTGACCTCAAACTTTGTAATAATGTTCCTGTATAGGAATTTCCGACTTCTTTGAGTGGTGGCATTAGCTAGGGGCTCTGCCTCAATCCATTTTGTAAAATAGGCTACCCCTACTATGAGGAACTTGACTTGTCCCGACCCCTGGGAAAAGGGTCCGAGGAGGTCGAGCCTCCATTTTGCAAACGGCCAAGGTGACGTTACACTGATGAGCTCTTCTAGTGGAGCGATGCGGAAGTTAGTATGCTTCTGACATGGTGGGCATGTCTTGATGAACTTTGTTGCCTCTTTTTGTAAGGTCAACCAGAAGAATCCAGCTCGGAGTACCTTTTTAGAGAGAGCTCGTGCCCCGAGATGGTTGCCACACATACCACTGTGTATTTCTTCTAGAACTTCTTTTGTGTTGGAGTCGACACACATTTCAAGAGGGATGTTGAAATCCCTCTCCTATATAAGATGTTGCCTATTATGGTGTAGTGTTGTGCTTCTCGTATTAGTCTCTTTGCCTCCTTTTCATCTGTGGGGAGTGCCTCTGACTTGAGATAATTGATTATGGGGGTCATCCACCCTTGATCCTGACTTGATATGGTTAGGACCTTTTCTTCCTCTGAGATTGATGAGCTTTGTAGCATTTCCTGGATGAGGCTTCTGTTATTGCCCCCTGGTTTGGTGCTGGCTAGTTTTGAGAGTGCATTAGCTCGAGCATTCTGTTCTCGAGGTATATGTTGGACCTCATATTCCCCGAGTTGTTCGAGCTGTTCTCTGGTCTTGTCTAGATACTTTTTCATGGTGGGATCCTTAGCTTGGTAGCTCCCTTCTATTTGTGAGGTAACTACTTGTGAATCACTGAAGATGGTGAGCTTTTGAACTCCTACCTCCTTAGCCAGCCTTAAACCGGCCAATAATACCTCGTATTCAGCTTGATTATTTGAAGCAGAGAATTCGAACTTTAATGAGAGTTCGATTTGGGTTCCCTGATCGCTTTCTATTATCACACCTGGGCCACTCCCGGTCTTGTTTGAAGAGCCATCCACGTAGAGATTTCATTTTGTGGGATTTCCCGGGATATCAGTGTACTCGGCGACGAAATCAGCCAGATACTGTGATTTGATGGCGGTCCGGGCTTCATATTAAAGGTCGAATTCGATCAACTCGATTGCCCACTACAAGATTCTTCCAGCTAAGTCTGTCTTCTGTAGGATGCCTTTTATGGGTTGGTTGGTCCTAACCCTGATAGTGTGCGCTTGAAAGTATGGGCGGAGTCGTCGAGAGGTGAGTAAGAGTGTGTAGGCGAACTTTTCTATCTTTTGATAGTTCAGTTCGGCCCCTAGTAAAGCTTTGCTGATGAAGTAGACGGGTTGCTGCCCACCTTCGTCTTCTCTGACTAAGGCTGAGGCTATTGCCCGATTTCCTACTACGAGATATAATATGAGTGCTTCTCCCTCCCGTGGTCGAGTAAGAATGGGTGGTTGCCCCAAGAAACTGTTGAAGTCTTGGAAAGCTTGCTCACACTCTGTTGTCCATTCACACTCTGATGGCTGACACAGCTAGAAACCTGGACAGGGTCGCAAGTCTTCCGTTGAGTTGTTGTACTTCTTTAATGTAGGTCGGACTTTTCATGTCGAGTATAGCCTGACATTTATCTGGGTTCACCTCAATTCCTCTTTGCATGAGCATGAAGCCCAGGAATTTGCTAGCTTTTACCGCAAAGGTGCTGTTCCGAGGGTTACCTGAAACTGTAGGTCAATCTCGGACGAGATCTTCTGTGTTGATCGGAGATGACGTGTCCGGCTTTGAGTGGAGGCTGGAGCTATCGTATCCGACTTGTTGAGCTTGGCTGCACTGCTGATCCTTCGTCATCGGAGGGTGGGGGGGGGTACCTGCAAGGGACTCCGATGCTTAAGTTAGCAAGAGTATTAAGCAGGTTTTTAGTAGAATCAGAGTATCAGTTATACCTGGGTGCTCCAGTGTATTAATAGTAGTGTGGAGTGACCTTTTTAGATAAGATAAGTTAGTTATCTTATCTTATCTTATCTTATGGGTGAGGTCATCTTATCTTCAAGGGAACCGCCCTTATCTCTGTAGGCTTGGGCCCCCTTTGGATTTGGGTCATGTTCCTCTATCTGGGCCCTTTATTGGGTCTGACTTAAAGAGGTCGGTCGCCTTGTCGCTAAACATCCCGGGTCGGATAGCTTGACCCAGGGTATGAACAGTGCCCCTGTTCGAGTTCGGTCTTTCTTTAGGAGGTCAAGCCTTCATTTTGGGGCTTCGATCCTTCTCTGGTGAAGCCGAACTCGAGCATCTGTCGACTTCTTCTTTGTAGAGTTTTTCTTTTTTGAATGCAGAACGTTTTCTTCTAAAAGCGCGCGCTTTTGTATTAGCGCTCTGGTCTTGGGAATGCGTGAGGGTTTAATACCCTCATTAATTAATTTTTAATGCCCCGTTTTCCTTGGCTCTTTTATTTTGATCTTTACACACATAAACAGTTTCTCTTCTCTGTTTTAGTTGTAACTTCCCCTTTTCCTCTCTCACTTTCTGTTTTCGCCTGAATTTTGCATTTTTTGCGTTTTCTTCCTGCGACGTTGCTTGGTGATTGTCAGTGCTTTGTTTTGAAAGGCGATTCCAGATTCCATTCTCCGTCTTCAATTGCTTTGAAGCTTTCTCCTTTTTCCCGGTTGGTTTCATTTCCTATTCTTTTACTTTGTTGCTTTGCATTATGTAATTTCTGGTTTTGACTTTAAAATGTTTGAACCTTTTGTATCGCCGTGCATCTGCTTGTTTACTGTTGTGGAGTTTTTCTTGCTTTTGGAATGATCCTTCTGTACTCTAGGGTTCGTACTGCTTATTTTTCTTCTTTTGCAAACTGCATGAACCTGCTTGCTTTTTCGAAAGATTGCTCCTTTGATGTCTTACGCCATGTGGATAGTTTTCTTTGCTGATGAATTTCGTAGAGGATCTTGATGCTTTCTTATTTCTCTGAGAAAGGTTGTATTTTTGATGGCTTCTTCTTGATATATTTTGTTATTTGGTTGCTTCATTTGTTGATCAAACTGAGATGGTGGGTCTGGAGCTTTTGATGGTTTTATCTGTGACTCGTGGCTTTCTACTCAAAGTATAGTTTTAGTTGAACAAAGGGGTCATTATCTTCCTGTATTGAAGTGTAGGCTTGTAGGTTTTCCTGAGTCCTTGTTCTGTTAACTGCCTCCAAAGGATGCCCCTGGATCTTTTTGATGTGGGTCCTGGGGTTTCTTTTTGTCGCTTGTACTGCACTGGATTATGTTTGGCCGAGTTGTTTTGATTTTGTCCGAGATGTTTTTTAGTAATCCAATATTCTTTTCTTGTTTGTAGGACTAGTTGGCCATGTCTTCTTGCAAAAATATTGTCGAGGTGTCTTCTAAGGTTCCTGAGGGGATGTCTGATTGGTTGGACTCCCTTGTGTTGCTGTGTGTCTCTTTAGCCAATTCTAAATTTTACGTAGAGCTTAGAAAACATCATCGAATTTGTAGCAGTGGAGATCAGGAGAACAATTATGAGTTGGTAGCACCTGATTCTGACGATAGGGTTTGCTTCCCTATCCTGACTCAGGGGGAGTATCCTTTTTTCTATGCATATGACTTCTTTTTTAGCCAAATGAACATCAACCTTCCCTTTACTTCTTTTGAAATTGACCTATTATGGTCCTGTAACGTTGCCCCTTCTCAGCTTCATCCAAATTCTTGAGATTTTATCAAGATTTTTCAGTTGGTTTGTCGAGAATTTGCTGTTACTCCTTCTCAAACACTCTTTTTGTATCTTTTTGTGTTGACCAAGCCTGGGACTACCAAGAAGAAGGCTTCCTGGATTTCTTTTAGGTCTGGCCAGGGGCACAAGGTTTTTTCTATGTATGATGAATCTTTCCGGGATTTTAAGAATTACTTCTTTAAGGTCCGGGCTGTTGAAGGAGCTCGGCCTTTCTTTTTGGATGAGAATAACGAACCCCGCTTTACTTTAGAGTGGCAGAAGAACGTAGTAGTATCCCGGTATACCTGGGAGATGTTGGACGAGGTCGATCAGGCCTTTGTAAATGTCTTGGAGGATATTTGGGGGGAGCCTCCCCATCTTGATACCAAGAAGTTCTTGGGAAATCTTTCCCTTATCCGAACTAAGCTTGGTATATATTGTGTATCTTTATTTTTACTTTGCTTCCTTCTTTTTCTAGTATGTAACATGCTCTTGTGGTTGATTTCTGTTTTTCAGAGATGGCAAAAAACAACGATTCTATGAAGGCCTTTAAAAAGGCGAGGAAGGCTACGGCGGCTCTAAATGTCTCGACCAAGGTGGATGGGGAAGGGTCCTCTCAGGTTCCGCCGAAGCCATCTGTGCCGAGCTCGCCTGGACCAAGGAGAATGATCCCTACTCCTCGAGTCCATGTAGTTGATCCTCCGCACTCTTCTGCCGCTGTTTCTTTCCCTCCGGTCGTTCCTCCTTCCAAAAGACCTCGAACTATCGAACCCTTCAATCTAGATGCGCCTGATTTCGATGTTGTTGGGTTTGTCAACCAGCAGATCGGTCCTTATGGTGCCCTCCCTATGGATGATGTATCTCTCCTTTGCCATTTAGATTTTATAACTCGGAGTAGCATTAAGATGGAACATATGGGAGCTGCCCTGTACCGAACTGCCCAAGATCTTCCTCTTCATGCCACCAAAGCCTTCATGGAGGAGGCTAAGCAGGAGTTCAACCGGATGAAGGGTTTGAAAGAGGAGCTCCAAGTGAAAGTGACCAAACTGGGGAAGGAGTTGGAGGGCGAAAAGGCTGGTTCTGTTGCTTTGGCGGCTTCTGTGAGGTTGGCTGAAGACACAGCATTGAGGTACAAGGATAGCTACGTGACGTCCTACAGGGAAGTGATGTGTCTTAGGGAGGAGTTGGAGTCTTTCCGGGTTGATTATACCGAGCTCCAGGGTCACCTTGTAGACAGTGTAAATGCTGCTTATGAGAACCTGAAGGAGCAGGTTTGAGTTCTTGCACCCGAGGTCGACCTTACTCTCTTCAGCCTGGACAATGTTGTAAAGGATGGCAAGATTGTCCCTGACGACCCTGATGATGATGATGTTGAACCCCCTCCTGTGCCTGCCGTCAAGACTTCTGTAGCGCCGACTTGTTCAGCTCCTTCATCTGAGGTTGGTCATCCTGAATTGGAACTTGATTGCCAGATCTTAAACAGGGATGACGGGACAGTGGATTCAGTCCCTCTTCAGACTCGCCCTCCTTTACCCCGTACTGATGCTGCCGAGAAGCCTTCGGATCTTAAATGAATTTTCTGAATGTTTGTGTAAATAGCCCGGCTTGTGGGCTTTTTGAACTCTTTATTTTGTAATTGGTGGTTGCTGGCCCCTTGACACTTTCTTAGTTGCTTGTTTAGCATCCTGTTTTTGAAAAATAAAATGGTTTCCAAGCTTTCGGGGCTGGTTCTGGTACTCTCTTAAGCTTGTTATTATTATAACTTCATGTTTTTCATATCCTGTCTGTTTTTATCTGTCTTGGTACCTTTTTTAGGTCTTTTGGAAGTGTTGGGGCCATGTTGCTCGACCTCTTTGGAATGCCTTTGTGTTTCGCACTTGTGGCTTGATTCCTTTGAGGTTATGGATGTTTGGATCCACTGGTATGTCGGCTTCCTCGCTTTAGCCTGAAGTTATTTTTAGTAATCCGTTTTGTTTGGACCTTTGTGAGGTCTCTGTTGGGAATTACTTTTTATAACATTTAGGGTTTTGGGCCAACTTCATCATGTCGGGCCCTTCTAAGTTATTTTTGTAATCCTCTTTCTTGGACCTTGTTCAGGTCTCTTTCAGGGATTACTTTTATAACTTTTATGTTTTGGGCCGACTTCATCATGTCGGGCCCTTCTAAGTTATTTCTAGTAATCCTCTTTATTGGACCTCTGTCAGGTCTCTTTCAGGGATTACTTTTATAACTTTTATGTTTTGGGCCGACTTCATCATGTCGGGCCCTTCTAAGTTATAGTAATCATCTTTTATAGGGTTGGCCAGACCTCTTTCCAGGGATTTGCTTATAACTTTGGTTATTGCGACTGGTCCGACTTCTTTACATCGGTCAGTCTTTAAGTTATGTTTAAGCAATCCACTTTATTAAGACCTCGTCAGGTCCTTTCTATGGATCACTTTCGATAACTTCTTGCATTACTCTGTTTTCATCTTTGCCTATTTTGTAGAAATTGGGTTTAATCCTTGTTTGGTCGACCTTTTAATGAATTTTGTTTTCATCTCTGTTGGTCTTTATCGTGATCGTGCAGTGAATTTGATTTTCACTTTCTGCCGATCTGTAGCTTTATAATCGGATGATGAATGTTTTAGATTAATGCGGCTTGAGAATTTGTAGAAGATCTAAACAGATTTTATTAAAAAAAAATGCAAATATATACATGCGAGAGTTTTATCCCTCTAAGTCGGGCAATTTATAGGTGTTGGCTTGGCACCTCATTAAAAAACCCTTTCAGGAAAAAGAGTGCGCCTTATCCTAAAATCCTTTATCATCCCTAACTATAGTACCTTCTTAGGTTGCAGGCGTGCTATGACCTAGGAAGCTCTCGCCCATCGAGTTCAGACAGTCTGTAGTAGCCCTTTCCAAGTACTTCTATGACTCGGTAGGGTCCTTTCCAGTTTGCTGCCAGCTTTCCTTCTCCAGGTCGGGTAGTTTCGATATCATTTCGGATTAGGATGAGGTCGTTCTCGTCGAAACCTCGCGGCACTACCTTTTGATTGTATCTCGAAGCCATTTGACATTTTAATGCCTCTTCCCTGATCCGAGCTCTTTCTTGGACTTCTGGAAGTAGGTTGAGTTCTTCCCTTTGAAGTTGGGAGTTGGCTTCTTCATTATAGTGGATCACTCTAGGCGACCCTTCTTCAATCTCTACTAGGATCATTGCCTCCATTCCGTACGCTAATCGGAAGGGTGATTCCTTTGTGGTGGAATGTGGCGTTGTTCGATATGCTCAAAGGACTTGTGGGAGCTCTTCAGCCCAAGCTCCCTTTGCGTCTTGTAATCTTTGTTTTAGCCCAGCCAATATAACTTTATTGGCAGCCTCAGCTTGTCCATTGGCTTGGGGATGTTCTACGGAAGTGAACCGGTGTTTTATGTTCAAGTCGGCTACTAATTTTCTGAAGGCTGCATCTGTGAATTAGGTGCCATTGTCTGTGATGATGGAGTATGGAACCCCGAACCTTGTGACAATGTTCCTATATAGGAATTTTCGACTTCTTTGAGCAGTGGCGTTAGCTAGAGGTTCTTCCTCGATCAACTTTGTGAAATAGTCTACCCCTACTATGAGGAATTTAACTTGTCCCGATCCCTGAAGAAAGGGTCCGAGAAGGTCTAGTCCCCATTTTGCGAATGGCCAAGGTGAGGTCACGCTGATGAGTTCCTCTGGCGAGGCGATGTGAAAGTTGGCATGTTTCTGACATGGTGGACATGTCTTTACGAACTCCGTGGCTTCTTTTTGTAGAGTTGGCCAATAAAATCCTGCCCGGAGTACTTTTTTGGTGAGTACTTGTGCTCCGAGATGATTGCCACAAATGCCACTGTGTACTTCTTCTAGAACTTCCTTCTTGTTGGAAGTCGGTACACATTTTAACAATGGTATTGAAATTCCTCTTTTGTATAGAGTACTGTTTATGATAGTATAGTATTGTGCCTCCTGTTTTAACTTTTTTGCCTCATTCTCATCTGTATGAAGTGTTTCTGTTTTGAGGTAGTTAATCATAGGAGTCATCCATCCTTGATCTAGATCTGTTATGGCTAAGACTTTTTTCTCTTCCGAGATTGACGGGTTCTGTAGTATTTCCTGGATGAGGATTCTATTGTTGCCCCCTGGTTTGGTGCTGACTAGTTTTGAGAGTGCATTAGCTCGGGCATTTTGTTCGCGGGGTATGTGACGGACCTCATACTCCCCAAGTTGTCCGAGTTGTTCCCTGGTTTTATCCAAGTACTTTTTCATGGTGGGGTCCTTGGCTGGGTAGCTTCCTGTTATTTGTGAAGTGAGCACTTGTGAGTCACTGAAGATGATGAGTTTTTGAGCTCCAACCTCTTTAGCCAGCTTCAAACCAGCTAGTAGTGCCTCATATTCAGCTTGGTTGTTTGAGGCAGGGAACCCGAATTTGAGAGAGAGTTCGATTTGGGTTCCTTGGTTACTTTCAATTATCACACTCGCGCCACTTCCAGTCTTATTTGAGGAGCCGTCCACGTAGAAATTCCATTCTGTGGAGATTTTTGGGGTGTCTGTAAATTCTGCAATGAAGTCGGCCAGGTATTGTGATTTGATGGCTGTCCGAGCTTCGTATTGAATGTCAAATTTGGACAACTCGACTGCCCATTGCAAGATTCTGCCTGCTAGGTCTGTTTTCTACAATATCCCTTTTATGGGCTGGTTGGTCCGAACCTTAATGGTGTGAGTTTAGAAGTATGGACGAAGTCGTCGAGATGTTAGTATGAGAGCATAGGCAAAATTTTCTATTTTTTGGTAGTTCAGCTCGGATCCTTGTAATACTTTACTGATGAAGTATACGGGTTGTTGCCCACTGTCGTCTTCTCGAACTAGTGCTGAGGCTACTGCCCGACTTCCTACCGCGAGGTATAATATGAGTGGTTCTCCTTCTCGTGGCCGAGATAGGATGGGTGGTTGTCCTAGGAATCTTTTGAAATCTTGGAAGGCCTGTTCGCACTCCGTTGTCTGTTCGAACCTTTTTCCTTTCCTTAGAGTAGCATAGAAGGGGAGAGATCTTATCGCTCATCCCGCTAAAAATCTGGACAAGGCTGCCAGTCTTCCATTAGGCTGTTGTACCTCTTTGATGTAAGTCGGGCTCTTCATATTGAGTATGGCCTGGAATTTATCCGGATTTGCCTCGATTCCTCTTTGTGCGAGCATAAAACCCAGGAATTTGCCAGCTTCTACTGTGAAGGTGCATTTTGCAGGATTAAGTCACATGTCATGCCTTCTTATGGTGTCGAATATTTGGGCGAGGTCGGACAGCAACGTCTCTTCACTTTGTGTCTTTATTAACATGTCGTCCACATAGACTTCAATGATTTTTCCAATATGATTCGTGAAGACTTTATTCATTAATATCTGGTAAGTAGCTCTCGCGTTTTTAAGACCAAAAGATATGACAATGTAGCAATAGTTTGCTTTTGGGGTTAAGAATGAAGTTTTTTCTTGGTTGGGTAGATACATTGGGATTTGATTGTATCCCAAATAAGCATCCATAAATGAGAGGTATTTATATCTGGATGAGGCATCTACCAGAGCGTCGATACTTGGGAGTGGATAAGGATCTTTTTGGCAGGCTTTGTTGAGATCAGTGTAGTCGGTGCACATTCGCCACTTCCCATTTGATTTTTTCACCAAGACGACGTTAGCTAACCATAGTGGGTACTTGACTTCTCTTATGAATCTTGCCTCCAGTAGAGCTTGTACCTGCTCTTCCACAGCTTGGGATCGTTCGGGTCGGAGCTTTCTATGCCTCTGTTGTACTGGCCGAGATCCTGGGTAGATTGCTAGCTTATGGCACATTAACTCGGGGTTTATGCCTGGCATATATGCAGCCTTCCATGCAAAGAGGTCGACGTTATCTCGTAAGAACTGTATGAGTGATTCTTTTATGTCTCCCTTTAGGATTGCTCCAATATTGGTTATTTTTTCCGGGATGTCTCCGATCTGGACTTTCTCTACTTCACCTTCGGGCTGTAGGCGGAGTTCTTCCCGCCTCTGAACTCCTCCGAGTTCGATTGTGTAAAACTCTTCTCCTCTGCCTCTGAGGTTTAGACTTTCGTTGTAGCAGCGACGCGCCGTCTTCTGTTTTGCTTTTATTGTAGCTATCCCTTCTTCAGTTGGGAATTTCATGCATAGATGTGGAGTCGAGACTATTACGCCAAGCTGATTCAACGTTGTCTGACCTATTAAGGCATTGTAGGCCGAACTTACGTCGACCACGATGTAGTCTATCTTGAGTGTTCTTGACTGGCTTCCTTTTCTGAAGGTTGTGTGTAGTGACACGTATCCAAGTGGTTGAACTGGGGTGTCTCCCAGTCTGAACAGGCTGTTCGGATAGGCTCTTAGTTCTTTTTCTTCCAGGCCGAGCTTGTCGAAAGTAGTTTTAAATAGGATCTCGGCGGAGCTCCCCTGGTCTATCAGTGTGCGGTGAAGATTTGCATTTGCCAGTATAATGGTGATAACCATGGAATCGTCGTGTCCTGAGATGATGCCGGATGCGTCTTCTTTGGTGAAAGTGATTGTGAGGAGGTCGGGTGCTTCCTCCTTTCCCTCGACATGGTATACTTCTTTAAGATATCTTTTGCGAGATGATTTGGAGATTCCTCCTCCCGCAAATCCACCGTGTATCATGTGGACGTGTCTTTCTGGTGTATGAGGTGATTGCTCGGTTTGTCCGACATCTTCATCCCTTCTTCTTTTTCTTTGCTCATTGTCTCGGGTGGCCGAATACCAATCCAATTTCCCTTCTCTTACTAGTTTTTCTATGACATTCTTTAAGTCAAAATATTCGTTGGTAGAATGCCCGTGGATTCGATGGTATTCACAATATTCAGTTTGGTTTTCTCCTCCTTTTTTGCCTTTGAGTGGTCGAGCTGGGGGTATTTTTCTAGTTTGGCAAACTTTCCTGTAGACATCCACAAGGGACACCCGACGAGGGGTGTAATTGTGGTATTTTTTGGTTTTCTCCCATGTCGATCTTCTTTCTTTTTGGACTCTTTATCCTTATCCCGGTAGGTGAATCCGGATTTTGAGGTCTCTCCTAGTTGGGAGTTTTCCTCCATGTTGATGTACTTCACTACTCGTTCTTGCACTTCGTTCAGAGATGCGGGGTATTTTTTCGATATAGATTGGCTAAAAGGTCCCTCTCACAGGCCATTGATGAGGCCCATAATGGCGGCCTTCGTTGGTAGGCTATGTATATCCAGGAATGCTTTGTTGAATCTTTCCATGTAGCTGCGTAAACTTTCCCGATCTCCTTATTTGATTCCTAATAAACTTGGGGCGTGCTTGGTTTTGTCTTTCTGGATAGAGAATCTGGCTAGAAACTTTTTGGTCAAGTCGTCAAAGCTTGAGATGGACCTAGGGGGTAGGTTGTCGAACCACCTAATCACCGTTTTGGTTAAGGTAGTCGGGAAGGCTTTGCAGTGGACTGCATCCGAGGTGTCTGTCAGGTACATTCGACTTCTGAAATTACTGAGGTGATGGCTGGGATCTGCCGTGCCGTCGTATAAAGGCATATCCGGGAGTTTAAAGTCCTTAGGAATTTTGGTCTTCATGATCTCCCTAGTGAATGGATCTTGATCCTTGCGAGAGCTATCCTCATGGGTGGATCGAGTAGCTTTGGCTTTGAGATCGGCTTCGAGTTTTAGAAGTTTATCTTCTAATTCCCGGCACCGCCTTATCTCCCTTTGTAGATCTTTCCCAGCATCTCGCTGATGTTGGGCTTTTTTTTCAAGTTATTTTAAACGATCTTGAAGTGTCTCTAGAGCTCCCGGGTTTGGTGAGTTTTTGTCCCCATTAGATTCCGGGGTATCTTTTGGTGTAGTGTTTGCATTTTTATGCGGCGTTCTATCTTCTAGATTAGAATCATGGTCATTGTCATGATCGTCTGCCATGGTGATGGGATGACTTTCAGATTCCCCGGCAACGTCGCCAATGTTCCGAGGGTTACCTGAAACTGTAGGTCGATCTCAGACGAGATCTTCTGTATTGATCGGAGATGACGTGTCCGGCTTTGAGTGGAGGCCGGAGCTATCATATCCGACTTGTTGAGGTTGGCTGCACTGCTGATCCTTCGTCACCGAACGGTGGGGGGTACCTGCAAGGGACTCCGATGCTTAAGTTAGCAATGGTATTAAGCAGGTTTTTAGTAGAATCAGAGTATTAGTTATACCTGGGTGCTCCAGCGTATTTATAGTAGTGTGGAGTGACCTTTTTAGATAAGATAAGTTAGTTATCTTATCTTATCTTATCTTATGGGTGAGGTCATCTTATCTTCAAGGGAACTGTCCTTTAGGGGTGTTCATAAAAAAACCAAAATGTGGTTAACCGGTTAAAAAACCATAACCATATTTTGGTTAACCAGTTTAATGAAACAATTTAAAAACCATATCCATATTTTTTAGAATTGGTTAACCAAAACCAAATTAAAAAAAACCGGTTTTTAACCGGTTAACCAAAACCAAAACCAAATTAAAATCAAAACCTAATTTCAAAACTAAATTACATACTCTTTTTCTCTCTCTCTCTCTCTCTCTCCCTCCCTTCCTCTCCCTTTCTTTCTCCCTCCCTCTCCCCTTTACTCTCTCTTTCTCTCTCCCTCCCTTCTTTCTCTCTCTTTCTCTCTCTCTCTCTCTCTCTCATTTTCCTCTTTCTTCTCCTCTCTTTTTCTCTCTCTCTCTCTCTCTCTCTATTCTCTGTCCCATTCTCTCTCTTCTTTTCTCCCTATTTCTCTCTCTTTTCCCTCTCTCTCCCCTTTCCTTCCCCCTCTCTCTCCCTTCTTTCTGTAACTCATTTTTCTCTTTATCTCCTCTCTCCTTTCCTTCTCTCTCTGCTTCTCTCTCTCTCCCTCTCTCTCTCTCTCTTTCCTTTTTCCCTCTTTCTCTCCTCTTCTCTCTCCCCTATCTCTCTCTTTCCCTTTCTTCCTCTCTCTCTCTCTCTCCCCTCTTCCTCCTCTCTCTTTCTCTCTCTCTCTCTCTCTCTCTCTCTCTCTCTCTCCACCTCGTCTTTCTTTCTCTCTCTCCCTCTCTCTTTCTCTCATTCTCTCTCTATCTCTCTCTCCTTCTCTCCGCTCTCTCACTTTCTCTCTCTCTCTTTCCTTGCCCTCTTTCTCCCCCTTCGTTCTCTCTTCTTCTCTCTCCTCCCCTTTCTCTCTCTAATCATCTCTCCCCTTTTTCTATCTCTCCTCCTCCTCTCTCTCCCTTCCTCTCTCTCTCTCTCCTCTCCTCTCCTTCTCTCTCTCTCTCCCATATCTCTCTACTTTCTCCTCTATTTTCCCTTCTCTCTCTCTTTCTCTCTCCCCTCTCCTTCCTCTCTCTCTCTCTCTCCTTTACCTCCCCTCTCTTTCTCTCTCTCTTTTTTTTCTTTTCTCTCTTTCTCTCTCTCGCCCATCTCTCTTTCCTTTTCTTCTTTCTCTCTCTCCTCCTCTTTCTCTCTTCATTTTCTCTCCTTCTCTTCTTTCTTTTCTTACTCTCTCTTTTCTCTTTCTCTCTCAACCTTCTCTCAATCTCTATCCCTCTTCTATCTCTTTTCTCCTCTTCTCTCTAAAGCGAGAGAGAAGAGAGAGAGGAGGCGAAAATAGAGGAGGAGAAAGAAAAAAAGGAGAGAGATAAGAAGAGAGAAGAAGGATAAGAGAGAGAGAAGCAGAGAGAGAAAGAGGAAGAGAAAGAGGACAAAGAGAGAGAAAGAGAGAGAGGAGACAGAGAGGATGGGGAGAAAGAAGGAGAGAGAGATAGAAAAAGAGAAGGAGAGAGACAAAAGAGAAGAGGAGAGAGAGAAGGAGAGAAGGAGAGGAGGGGAGAGAGAAAGAGGGAGGGGGAGAGAGAGGGAGAGAAGGATAGAGAGAACGAAAGGGGAGGGGGAGAAAGAGGGGGAAGGGGAGAGAGAGAGATAGATAGAGAGGTGGGGGAGAGAGAGAAGAGAAAGAGAGGAGGAGAGAGAAAAATGGGAGAGAGAGAGCGAGAAAAGAAAGAGAAGAAGAGAGAGAGAGAGAGAAAGAGAACAAAAATATTTATATAAAATATTGAAAAGAGATAAGAAAGAAAAAGGAACGAAAGCAATGGAAGGGACTTCATTATTTACAAATATTACTCGTATCATTTAGAAAGAAAAAAATTAGATTAAAAAAATTCAATTAAAAAAAGGTTTAAAATTTTGGGTTTTTGTATGTAAAAATATTAATTTTTGTGTAAAAATCTATTTTTACATGTAAAAACCAATTTTATGGTATAAAAACTAATTTTTTATAATAAAAACCGATTTTTGGGACAAAAACCGGTTTTTTGTGTAAAAATTTGGGTTTTATATGTAAAAATATTAATTTTTGTATAAAAATCTATTTTTACATGTAAAAACCAATTTTATGGTATAAAAACCAATTTTTAGTACAAAAACCGATTTTTTGGTACAAAAACCGGTTTTTGTACAAAAACTGGTTTTTTAATACAAAAACCGGTTTTTATTTTAATAACCGGTTAAAAACCGGTTTTAAAATTTACTAACCGGTTAATAACCAGTTTCATCATGTAAAACCAATTTGGTTAATTAACCAATACTATATTTTTGGTTAACCAAAAAACTGGTTTGGTTTTTGGATTAACCAAACCATGAACACCCATACTGTCCTTATCTCTGTAGGCTTGGGCCGTCTTTGGATTTGGGTTGTGTTCCTCTATCTGGGCCCTTTATTGGGCTTTTCTGGTGATTTGGCCAAGCTCTTTGAGAAGAGGTCGGATAGTCTGACTTGAAGAGGTCGGTCGCCTTGTCGCGAAACATCCCGGGTCGGATAGCTCGACCTAGGGTATGAACAGGTGCATTTTATGGGATTTAGTCATATTTCATGCTTTCTAATGGTGTCAAACACTTTGGCGAGGTCGAACAACAAGGATTTCTCACTTTGTGTTTTTACCAGCATATCGTCTATGTAAACCTCCACTAACTTCCCAATATGGTCAGCAAAAACTTTGTTCATCAATCTTTGATAGGTAGCTCCTGCGTTTTTGAGCTCGAATGACATGATGATATAGCAGTAATTTGCCTTTGGGGTTAGGAACGAGGTCTTTTCTTGATCGGGTGGATACATCGGGATTTGATTGTATCCTGAATAAGCATCCATGAAGGAGAGGTACTTGTATCCGGAAGAAGCATCTACTAGAGTGTTTATGTTTGGGAGTGGGTAGGATCTTTCGGGCAGGCTTTATTGAGATCAGTGTAGTCAGTACACATCTGCCACTTCCCATTTGACTTTTTTACCAAAACAATGTTGGCTAGCCATAACGGGTACTTAACCTCCCTTATGAACCCTGCCTGTAGTAAGGCTTGCACCTGTTCTTCCACAGCTTGAGACCTTTTCGGTCCGAGCTTCCTACGCTTCTGTTGTATTGGTCGAGATCCGGGATATACCGCCAGTTTGTGGCACATTAGTTTGGGATCTATGCCCGGCATGCCTGCGGCCTTCCATGCGAAGAGGTCGGCGTTATCCTTTAGGAACTGTATCAGAGTCCCCTTTAAGTCTCCTTTTAAAGTTGACCCTACTTATGTTGTCTTATCCCGGGCATCGCCGATTTGGATTTCTTCAGTTTTGCGTTCAGGTTGTGGACGAAGTTCCTCTGAGCTCGTACTCCCCCAAGTTCGATAGTGTTGACTTCCCCTCCTTTTGGGTTGCCTTTGAGGTTCAGACTTTCATTGTAACAGCGTCGTGTAGTTTTTTGGTCTCATTTTATCATGGCGATCCCTTCCGGAGTTGGAAACTTCATGCAGAGATGCGGAGTCGAGACCGCTGCGGCGAGCTGGTTTAGTGTTGTCCGGCCTATTAGGATGTTGTAAGCTGAGATCACGTCGACTACGATGTAGTCTATGTTGAGTGTCCTTGACCGGGTTCCCTTCCCAAAGGTTGTATGTAATGAGATATATCCAAGTGGTTAAATTGGGGTATCTCCCAGTCCAAATAAGCTATTCAGATATCCTCTGAGCTCTTTATCTTGCAAGCCGAGTTTGTCGAAGGCGGTTTTGAACAAGATATCCACGGAGCTTCCCTGGTCTACTAGTTTTTTGTGGAGATTAGCGTTGGCCAATATGATAGTAATGACCATGGGATCATCATGTCCCAGGATAATGCCCGTTGCATCTTCTTAGGTAAAGGTAATAGTGGGAGATCGGATGACCTCTCTCCTTCCCCAACATGATATACATCTTTCAGGTGTCTTTTGCAAGATGATTTAGAGATTTCTCCTCCTGCGAACCCTCCATTTATCATATGAACATGTCTCTCAGGAGTGTGAGGTGGTCGTTCAATCCGTCCGACCTCTTCGTCCCTTCTTCTTTTTCTTGGCTCATCCATTTTGTTGGCTAAGTACCGATCTAGTCGCCCTTCTCTCGCCAATTTCTCTATGATATTTTTTAAGTCGAAGTATTCATTAGTGGAATGTTTGTAAATTCGGTGGTATTTGCAGTACTCTGTCCAACTTTCCACTCCTTTTTTGCTTTTAATTGGGTGGGGTGGTGGGATCTTCTCAGTGTTGCATATTTCTCAGTGAACATCTACAAGAGACACCTGAAGAGGGGTGTAATTGTTGTATTTCCTGGGCTTCTCACTGGGCTGATCTTCTTTTTTCTTGGATTCTTTATCCTTGTCCCGAGAGGGGTAGGAGAATCCAGGTTTTGAAGTTTCTCCTAATCGAGAATTCTCCTCCATGTTAATGTACTTCTCTGCTCGCTCTTGTACCTCGTTCAGAGATGTTGGATGATTTTTTGATATGGAGTGACTGAAAGGTCCTTCTCTTAGGCCATTGATGAGTTCCATGATGGCTGCTTCTGTTGGCAGACTTTGTATATCCAAACACGCTTTATTGAACCTTTCCATGTAGTTGCGAAGACTTTCCCGATCTCCCTACTTAATTCCTAGTAGGCTCGGGGCGTGTTTGGCTTTATCCTTCTGGATGGAGAATCTGGCTAGGAATTTTTTGGCTAGGTCGTCAAAACTTGTGATGGATCAAGGAGGTAAACTGTCGAACCACTTTATTACTGTCTTTGTTAAGGTAGTCGGGAAGGCTTTGCATCGGATGGCATCTGAGGCGTCAGTGAGGTACATTCTGCTTCTGAAATTGCTGAGATGATGGCTTAGATCTGAAATACCGTCATACAGGGTCATGTCGGGAGCTTTAAAGTCCTTTGGAACTTTGGCTTTCATGATCTCTTTGGTGAAGGGATCTTGGTCCTTGTAGGAGCTGTTGTCGTGACTGGACTGAACGGTTTTAGCTTTGAGATCAGCCTCGAGTCTTAGGAGCTTGTCTTCTAGCTCTCGGCGTCGCCCAGTTTCTCTCTGAAGGTTCCTCTCAGCTTCTCGTTGGTGCACGGCCTCTTTTTCGAGCTGTTTAGGACGATCCTGTTGAGATTGTAGGGCCTCTAAGATTTCCGTACTTGGAGAATGCTTGTCTCTATTCGGTTGAGGTGTATATTTGGGTGTGATGTCTACGTTCTTATGCGGTGTTCTTTCTTCCAAACCAGAGTTGTGATCGTTGTTAAGGTTGTCTGCCATGATGATAGAATGACTTCCAGGATCCTCGGCAACGACGCCAATGTTCTGTGGGTTACCTAAAACTGAAGGTCAATCTCGGACGAGATCTGCTGTGGTGGTCGGAGCGGTCGTGTCTGACTTGTTGACTTCGGTGGTGCTACTGATCCTTGGTCACCAGAGGGTGGTGGTACCTGCAAGAGACTCCGATGCTTAAGTTAGCATGGGCTTTAAGCAGGTTTTTATGTGTAGAATCAGAGTATGAGTTATACCTGGGTGCTCCAGTGTACTTATAGTAGTGTAGAGTGACCTTTCTAGATAAGATAAGTTAGTTATCTTATCTTATCTTCAAGTGAAGTCATCCTATCTCCAAGGGGAACCGCCTTTATCTTTCTAGGCTTTAGCTGCCTTTAGATTGGGCTGTGTCCCTTTGTTTGGGCTTGCTTGGGCTTCTTTATGGCGAGGTGCCCAATCTCTTTAAAGGTGAGGTCGGGGGACCTGACCTGAAGAGGTCAGTCGCTTTGTCTTCAATCAACCCGAGTTGGATAGCTAAACCCAGTGTATGAACACTATGTATTTGCTATTTTGGTTTGATTGAAATTAGGAATTAAACTTAGAATTTTTGACTTTTTCCATCCAATCACACTATATCCATATATAGAATAAATGTTAGTCAATTTAATAAAATTTCCAAGAAACTTACATTTTATAGGGCATTGAAATTCAAATTGAATTGAGTTGAAATCTTTTAAAAACTTGCATGATTTATATATTGTGGAATATGGTTTTTGAGTTAAAGAACATACAACTTGTGAGTTTTTGAGCCTTATTGTGTGGTTACATCATTTAACCACTTATCTCATTCTTGTGTGTTGCTCTTCTCTATGATTGCAATCTTTGGTTTGTTTAAGTCTATATATCCATTATTTAGTGTATGTTTATACATTTATGTAATTGAGGCCATTATTTCTTTATAGCTCACTTAACCCAATAGCCTACTATTTCATTCACCTTTGTTTGCTACTTTGAGCCTATGAATGCCCCTTTTTGTTCTTTATTTTGCCACATCATTAAGCTTAAGCGAAAAACAATGAAGTGTCCCTTATTTGAATCTTTGAGTAGCTTAAGTTAGTGAGAGTGTGTAATGTTTAAGTGTGGGAAAAATGTGGAAACTTTAGGTGATGAAAATATATTTTATGCTTATTGAAAAATGTCAAAAATTTGGGTACATGCTCATGTAATATTATAGAAACCATATGCATTGATGAGTTGGTATATATATTATGTTCTTAAAAAAAAGGGAAAAGAAAAAGAAAAGAAAGGAAATAATGAAAATGAGACAAAATTACCCCCAATATGAAATTCAATAAAAATCAATGCATATGTGATTGAATTTGATACATGAGTGTGTGTATATGTAAAAATGAGATTTTAGGTAGCTAAGTTTGATATTAGAAGTTTATAGGTTGTGTGTGTGTTAGGTGATAATTTAGGCTAATCAAAGATTCAAATGCAAGCTCACCTAGCCATATATATATCCTTACCTTTGCCATTAGCCCCATTACAACCTTGAAAAGACCTCATGATTTTTGTATATGTACATTAAATTTGTGTTGATTGGTTAGGTGAAAAACAAACTTTAGAAAGCATGATTAGAAGAGAATTAAGTGAATTGACCCTAGACACTTGAGTGACTAGAATGCATACACATATCCGGTAAGGGTTCCACTACTCAATTCCATATTTTCACTTATAATTATTGCTTATCTTGCAAGTTTGCTTAAATTCTTTTATATGACTCAATTCAATTGTGAATAGGATTTGGTTATAATTGTTTTAGCCCTTGGTTGTCTATAGATGCTTTCTTAGAAATTGACTTATTTGGACTAATTAAATACATATAGATAGTTAGATAGTATAGTTACATACATATAGATAGATTGCATATAGATAGTTACATTGAATAATTGTTGATTCCCCTTCTTCTCTTCCTTTGGTATAGTATGAGGACATGCTATTGTTTAAGTGTGGGGATGTGATGAATCCACATTTTATGGTATTTATTTGCTCTATTTGGGTGGATTTCATTGACTTTTCTTGCATTTATCCATTGAAATAGTATAGTTTCATCATTTCTCCCTAAATTGTACTTGAAAGTAAAAATATGCTTTTTAAGCTTTATAATTGCTAAATTTTATTCACTTTAATTCCATTTGATGCCTTGATGTTTTGTTGAGTAATTTCAGGTTTACAAGGCAAGTATGAATTGAAGAAGTGGAAAGAAAGCATGCAAAATGGGAGAATTCAAGAAATGAAGGATTTGTAAAGCTGCCAATGCTGACCTCTCGATACTAAATTGATTATAACTTGAGCTACAAAGGTCCAAATGAGGCGGTTCCAGTGGCATCGGAAAACTAACGTCTGGGGCTTCAAATTAATATATAATTTGCTATAGTGGACATAAGTCTATGTGTGCAGACGCACACAATTTGTGCGTACTCACAAGTCAGAAAATAACAAGTTTACGGACACACACATATGTGCGTCCGCATAGGTCCTGGCACGTGAGCTCATTAATTGCAAACCGCTGGGGGCGATTTTTAGGCCCCCAAAACCCAATCCAAGTCATTTCTGAATCTATTTCAAGCCAAATTAAAGAGGGATGAAGGGTTTTTACATGTTTTTGCTTAGTTTTCTAGAGAGAGAAGCTCTCCCCTCTCTCTAGAATTAGGGTTTTTTAGTTTAATTTCTTGTAATTTCTACTTTCAATTCTTGTTTCTATTTATTTTTTCTTGTCATTTATTGTTATTGCTTCTTTATCTTCTTCATCTCTTTTGTTATTTTCTCTTTTATGGCATTTTTCATGTTATGAACACTTTTGTTATTTTAATTCCAATTAATGCAATTTTATGTTTCCATGTCATTTATTGCTCTCTTTAATTGTTATTGTCATTCTCTTGATTTTGGTATTTTAGATTTTATTTTTAATATAATTTAATATTATTTTTTTCTCATGCACACTAAGTGTTTGATAAAATGCTTGGCTTAGTTTTTACATAGCTTTTCTTCACTCTTGGCTTGGAATTGTTGACTTTGGTGATCCTTGAGTCATTGATGTCCATTTTTGCTTGATATATTAGAGTAGTTAGTTAATTTAGTCTCCCTTGACTCTATGTGACCCATTAGTGTTGACATAGGACTTAGGGATTGAAATTAACTATGTCTATTTGACTTATCTTCGATGTAAGGTTGACTAAGTAGGATTAACTCTTCATAATTATCATGTATTGGTGGTCAATGTCTAGGATAGGTAGCCTTAGTCCTCAATTACTTTCCAAGAGGTTTCTTGCATTTGAAGTTTCCTTTCCTTGCATTTAATTGCTTTGAATTTTATTGCTTTGATGTTTAATTTCTTGCATGTTTAGTTTTCACACTCTTGGTTGAGAAATTGGATGTTTTGATGGAATTGAGTTATGGATGTCCATTTCGCATTATGTGAGAATAGTTAATTAGTTTGGTTTCCATTGACGCTAGTCTTTCACTAAATAATTAGTGAGTGAGTTGACTAGGACTTATGGATTGAGATCAATTATGCTTTTGACTAATTCTCAAGGAGGATTGACTAATTTGAATTGATTCCACACAATTGCCATGTTTGTGGTCCATAACTAGGATAGAAAACCTAGACTACCCACTTCTTGCCAAGAGTCCTTGTTAGCTTTCAATTTCCATTTTCATTGCTTTTAATGGCTTTCCATTTACTTTCCTTGCATGTTTATTGCTCCCTTGCTATTTACATTTCTTGCTCTCTTGCTTTCATTCCCAATTCTCCATGCTCTCTCCCATAGCCAATAAGTGTACATTTCATTGCAACTCCTAGGGAAGATGACTCAAGGTTTAATAACTCTCGGTTATTTTATATTGAATTTATTATTTGATCTCGAAAATTTATTGTTGGTTTGAACTATGCTACCAACGAAGTGATTTTTGTCCTTGTTTGATTCTAAACTGGCAATAATTCTCATCGTCATATACCACCAACAAGAAGGAACTACTAGCAGTTGTCTATGCAATTGATAAGTTCAGATCTTATTTGATTGGTTCAAAGGTTATTGTTTACACTGACCATGCTGCTCTCAAATACCTCCTGACCAAGCAGGATTCTAAACCAAGGTTAATTAGATGGGTGCTGCTTCTTCAAGAATTTGACATCGAGATCATGGACAGAAAGGGATCAGAAAACAGGTTGCAGATCATTTATCCCAAATTAAACCTATAGCAGGGACACCCCTCCCCATTACAGAGGTGTCCGAGACCTTCCATGATGAGCAGCTTTTCCCTGTCCAAAGAGCACCATGGTTTGCAGATATTGCGAATTATAAGGCCATGAAGTTCATCCCTAAGGAGTATAGCAGACAGCAAGTTTGAAAACTTCTGCATGATGCTAAGTACTACTTGTGGGATGAGCCTTATATCTGTAAGAGATGCTCGGATAGTATAATCGATGTTTTGTTTCCGAGGAAGAAACCCGGCAGATTCTTTGGCAATGTCATCGCTCTGAATATAGAGGACATTTTGGAGGAGAGCGAACAGCTACCAAGGTCCTTCAGAGCGAATTCAACTGGCCAACACTCTTTTAGGACTCCCGAGAGGTTGTCTGCAATTGTGACAAGTGCCAACAAGCTGGAAATCTCCCTCATATTCACAAAATGCCACAACAAGGAATTCTAGAAATTGAGCTATTTGATGTATAGGGAATAGACTTCATGGGACCCTTTCCACCCTCTTATTTAAATACATTCATCCTGGTGGCGGTGGACTATGTGTTTAAATGGGTTGAGGCAATCGCGTCACCCACTAATGACACTGGCGTGGTGTTGAAATTCCTCCAAAAGTACATCTTCTGCAGGTTCAGTGTCCCATGAATACTGATCAATGACGGAGGCACCCACTTCTGTAACAGAAAACTTGACTCCATCTTACAAAGATATGGCGTTCGTCATAGAGTGGAAACCCCTACCATCCACAGACTAATGGACAAGCTGAAGTCTTCAATAGGGAGCTCAAACGAATTCTGGAGAGGACAGTGAGCACCTCCAGAAGAGATTGGGAAAAGAAACTTGATGATGCTCTCTGGGCATACCGAACTGCATTCAAAACTCCCATCGGGATGTCCCCCTATCAGATGGTCTATGGTAAAGTATGCCACCTACCCATAGAATTGGAGCACAGAGCATACTGGACAACAAGGTTCCTCAACTTTGATCCCAAGGCTGCAGAAAAAAAGAGGTTGCTCCAATTAAACGAGTTGGATGAATTCCGACATGATGCTTTTGAGAATGTTATGTTCTACAAGGAAAGATCCTAGAAATGGCATGATAGGAGGATATCTTCCAGAGACTTCCAGTCTGGCCAACAGGTTCTACTCTTTAACTCCAAGCTCAAGTTATTACCTGGAAAACTTAAGTCACGATGGATAGGACTTTTTGTGGTCACTAGAGTGTTGCCCTATGGTCATATAGAACTTCAGAGCCAGTATTCTGATAAAAGATTCACCGTCAATGGCAAACGTGTCAAACACTATCTAGTGAATCCAATTGAGCAAGAGGATTCCACCCTCCTGCTTACATGACAACAACATTGTCCAGCTACTAACAATAAAGAAGTGCTTGTTGGGAGGCAACCCAGCCATATGTATAGTATTCTTCATTTCCTTCGTTTATTTTAGTTTGAGTTCATATTTTTTCTAGTTTTCATTAATTTTCATATTTTTTCCTTACTTTTTAACGTTTGTGATCATGTGTAGTACTTAGAATAGGAAAAGGTACGCATAGGATGGAAAACAGATCACCCTGGAGACACCCTTTTCCTGGCATTGAACGCCAGAAGGGGAGGGGAGATGGGCGTTCAATGCCTATAGAAGGGTATCTAGGCCAAGTTTTTGACCTCTATAGGGCGTTCAACACCCCATTAAAAAGTTCAAAAAAAATTTTGACCCCCAACTGGCGTTGAACGCCAGATCTGGGTGTTGAACGCCCAGAAGGAGGAGGGTAAGAAATCGAAATTCAAAGCAGCGATAAAGAGTTGACTTTCCAAACCAAATCTTTTCCAACCTTATCTTTTCTAAACAAATCTTTCCATTTCATATCCTTTTCAACTTACATTTTAAAATTTAAACCTCTTCAATTCAAATCTTTTTTAACAAAATCTTTTCCAATCTTATCTTTTCAAAACCATATCATATCATATCATATCTTTTTCCTCCATATCTCCTCATTTTAAATCTTTTCAATAACCATCTTTTCTTTTTATCCAATATTTTTCAAATCTTTTATAACTTGACAACCCATGTCTTGGCAAAACTATATCTTTTCACTCATATCTTCTTTATCTTTGGTCTTATCTTATACCATAAATTTCAATATTTGTCATCTTATCTCATCCCTTTCTAAAATTCAATTTCGAAATCAACCTCCCTTCCTCCCTATTAATACCCCTTCGGCCCTCTTTCCCTCTATCACGCTCTCATTCATCTAGCATACGCACTCTCTGCTTTTTCTCTCTCTATTTTCTTCTCTTTTTGCTCAGAACGAGCAAACCTCTTAAGTTTGGTGTTGAGGACGCTCTGCTCTTTCACTTTTTCACATTCCATGGCACCAAAGGGTGGATGATCTACCTCAAGAAGCAAGAAAGAAAGCATTCCCTCAACAGTCACCGATAAGCCTTACAGGTTTTATTCTAAGTTTCTTGAGGAACACTACTATAATGTAGTATACAAGAAGGCAATAATTCCAGAAGTCAAGTTCAAACTGAAGGATGACGAATACCCGAAAATTCAAGAGCAGATTCGAATGATGGGTTGGGAAATTCTAGCCAACCTAGCAACTAAAGCTGGAATTCTAAAAGTCCGAGAGTTTTATGCGAATTTATGGATGACAAACAAACAAAAAAAAAGAGGGACCAGAATTCAACCTATGGCGCACCATGGTCTGAGGCAAGACCCTGCATTTCGATCTGGATAAAGTGAGGGAAATTTTCAAATTACGCCCACTAAAGGACGACCCTAACTCCTTTAATAGGAGAATATATGCTTATCCAAGGCTAGACCAAGTCCTAAAGGACATTTGTCTCACTGGGACACAGTGAAAAACTGACAAAAAGGGGCAACTAATCCAACTGAGGAGGATGGATCTTAAGCCAGTTGCTTGGGGCTGGCTGGATTTTATTGGGTGCTCTATCCTCCCCACTAGCAACCGCTCTGAGGTCACCGTGAGGTGGGCTGTGATGATCCACTGCATCATGATTGGCAATGAAGTGAAAGTTCATCAACTGACGCGTTGTGAGATGTACAAAATTACAGCCAAGACCTCAACTCAATCCAGACTGGCTTTTCCACACCTCATCTCTCGCTTATGTGACGAGGCAAGAATTCTGATTGACAGAGACATATTCATTGTAGTAGAAGACCCAATCACCAAGGAGAGCATGGAGCACACAAGAGAACCAGCGCAAGCCAAGATTCAGAGGCCAGTCTCTCGTCCTAAGAGGAAGATACCTGAGCGGCCTCAAGAATAAAGCTTCCTTCCAAGCAAATATTGGACTCAACTGGAAGCATCTATTGAACAGTTGAGAGCCACCATGGACTAACTAAAAGAGGAGCAAAAAGACAAGTTTCAAATTCTTCGCAAGCTGGCCGAAGGACAAGAGAGGCAGGGACGAGAATTAGAAGAGTTGAAGCGCCAGAAAATGTCTTCCGGAGAAGGCAGCAACCACCATGATTAAGGTGGTTGAGTTTCATCTTACCTGTCCTATCCCTATTTTAGTGCTTTATTTCCTGTTTTTCAATTCTAAATTACATGATTACTATTAGGATTTCCCACTTTCTAGTTTAGTAGTTAATTTATATTTCTGTTAGTTAAATTTTAAGATGTTTCACGTATCTCCCATTGAACTTAAATAAAATTTTAATTAAGAAGCAGTAAAATATAAAAGGTTTTGAGTTCTATTACATGTTGTTCTACTTATTTTAAAGTGGTGGCCTTATCTTTATTTTCTGAATGTATGAATTAACTATGCATAATTGATGTTAAAATTGAGAATTTTGACTCTTGAAGAACAGTGAATTTAGACAAGTATTATTGATTCTCTGAAAAATAAAAAAGATTAATTCTTGAAGCAAAAAAAAACAGCAAAAAAATAATAGTAAAAAGAAATAAAAAGAAAAAAACCAAGAAAATGGTCCAAGGCTTTGAGCATCAATAGTTAGGAGGGTCAAAATTGGCCTAAAAAGATCAAATGAGTTGCTATCCCTAACTATATGCTTGTGATGTGAAGTTGTCAAGTAAAAAGTTTGAGACTAAGCATTTAAAGTCGTGATCCAATGCAAAAGAGTATGCTTAAGAACTCTGAGCACCACTGTCTGGGAATTTAAGCAAAGCTAAATTCGAATCCAAAGGGTTCCCCCAGTTAAGTGCTTGTGGTGTTTATGTATCCGGTGGTAATACTTGAAAACAAAACGCTTAGGGTCACAGCTAGGCTCAAAGGTGCAAAGCACAAAAAAGAAGCTGTGTTCAAGAATCAAGAAAAACTAAAAGAAGAGAATCAATAATATCATCCAGATTTTAGTTCCAAAGGATGCCAATGTTCTGAGCTTCAAAGAAGATGAGATGCCAAATCTATTCAGAAGTAAGGAGTGAATAGCCCCATTCAATAATTGGAACTGTGCCTCATTGACAATTCTAAAACCTTATGTATTTTTCTCTTCTTTAGTCCTTACTTGTTTTAGGTTGCTTGAGGACAAGCAACAGTTTAAGTTTGGTGTTGTGATAAGTGGATATCTCATGCGTTTTTTCATTGCATTTTCTTAGTGTTTTCTTTATATTTTGTTTATATTTTATTTAGTTCAGTATGTTTTAGTGCAAAAATTCATATTTGGATGTTACTTTGAGCTTTTGTATTTTTCCTATGATTTTAGAAAAATTTTGGGTGAAATTAGCAAGATTGGCAAAGTCTTGTTCAGAGACAAAGAAAGGATAGTAGATGTTGTCAAATCCTGACTTCCGTGCATTCCAATGAGCATATCATGAGCTACAAGAGTCCAATTAACACGTGCTCAATGGCGTTAGAAAGCTAACTTCCAGAATTTTCCATCAATATGTAATAGTCCATATTTCTCTTCTAGATCGCTGCCCATAACTGGCGTTGAACGTCCACATCTAAAGTTCAACGCCCAAGAAGGACCAAGCCCAACGTTGAATGTAAGAACCAGAATTTTCATGAATAAAATAATTTAAATACCCAAATTAAGTTCCAAAAAGTTAGAATGAGAATTTGGAGATTTAAATATGATTTTTGAACTCAGTAGGTCTTTCTGAGTCAGAAAATGTGTTTTCTACGAAAAATCGTGAAAAACAGCCAACCGACAATTGAACCGGTCGAACCAGTTTAAGTCTGTCCGGTACTATACAAGAAAAAGTGAAAACAGTCAAAAACCTTAGAAAAATATTAGAAATGGAAAACTGGGTGTTAGTGTTAAAGGTTTGGCCCAAAGTTGGGCCGAACGGGCTAAAAACGCTAACGGGTTGGACCGGGCCCAAGTTGGGCCCAAGGTCCAACATATATAAGCTCATTAAATGAGCTTTGTGCTCATTTCCAGCCCAAAAGAGAGAGAGCCACGCGGTTTTGAGAGAAGAGAAGAGAAGGGGTGGTGTTACTATTCACCTCCACCTTCTAGGAGCCATAACTTTGATCCTGAGCTCCGATTGACGAGCCGTTTGTGGCCACGCGAAGCTCTTGATGAGCTCTTCCTTTCTATCTAAAGAAATCTAGTAAGAGCTCGCATCTCAGTCCCCAGTTTCATGCCCTAAGTTTCTGCACATTTTAGGTTTGGTTTTTGAGCAAGTTTTGTAGTTTTGCTTGTTTAGGTGATCTCTAGTAGCGAATAATTGTTAGATTTACCCCTAATCTCGTTGAGTAAGGTAAGGTTTTACTAATTCCTTGTGTTTAGTTATTTTATTTATCTTAGGTTTTGATCTTGATATATGTATATGATGTTAGATTGAGTTTTGGTGTTTGTTGGAGTTGGTGGAGGCCTTGGATCAAGCTTGGTGGCTTCGTTTTGGTGTTTAGTGCATTTAGGAATCGGCCAAAGTATGGTTTCGGTTTTCTTTATGTAATATGTAATGTTTTTGGAAACTTAGGCTAATTGACCCTAAGATAGGATTGGATATGGTTGATGTATGAATAATTATATGTGATTTGATGTTAATTATGAATGGTTGTTGTTGTTGAGAAATTTTGATGATGAATGTTGTGAAATATTATTGTTGATGAGGGTTGTTGATGTGGTTGATGAGTAATGAGGAATATTATGTTGTTGGTAATTGGAGATGAGTGTTTAAGGAGTTGATAAATTGAGATATTAAATATTATTATTTGTTATGGTAGTTGAGAGTTGTTGGTATTGTTGATGATTATTGATGATGTTGATGTATGATATGGGAATTGGGAGATGATGATTGTTGAGGATTGTTAATGGTTGATGGGGTTTATTGATGTTGATAGAGTATGGTGGGATGATAGTTTGTGATGTAAATTGTTGAGATTTGAGTTTACAAGTAGAATTTGGTATATGGAATTGATGATGTTATGTGTTGCTAAATTATGGATTGGTGGTAATATGTGGTGTAATGGTTGAGTAATTTTAGGTATGGAATATATAGATTAAGATGAAATAATATTGGTTATGATAATTGATATTGATAGATTTAGGATTAACGAAAGTGTTGGTAGAGGGTTGATTTTTAGTACTATATGATTGATGTTGAGATTGAGAATGAGAAAGTGTGATGCAATAGATGGTACGAAAGGTGTAATATGATATAAAGGTTAGATGTTGATGAAAAATGGAGTTTGGAATGGTTTTATTTGGTTTTGGTTGGTTTGAGTTGTGAAATTGGGAAGAGTTGGAATTTGTGAACTTTTGGTTAAAAATGGATTTTCGGTGAATTTGTCTGATCATAACTTTTGCCTCAGTTTTCAAAATTTGTTGAATTCAGTTTAAAAATAAAGATTATTGAAAACCCTTCGATTTGATATAAGGTTTGTAAAATTTGGATTTTTGTAGAGGAAGTTATGATCATTCAAAGATTGATGTCGGAATCTGGAAATTCTGCAGAGTTACAGAATTTTATGATTTCTAGTATGTGCATACGCACAGCCTTGTGTGCACGCACACACTAAGGAAGTTTTACAACCTGTGCATATGCATAGCCTTGTGTGCACGCATACGTTGGGAAGGTCAGTTTGTTGGGGGCGCTAGCACAGGTTGTGCAAGTGAACAGATATTGTGAATTTTGGTACCTGTGCGTACGCACACCCCTGTGCATACGCACACGTTTTGAAAATTCCTGGGCGTGCGCACCCACATACTCTGTTTCTTAAATTTAAAACTTGTTTTCAAATGTTTCACCTTCCCAACAAGATTGTAAGCTTCTATAACACCATTTTAAGACTATTGGACATGATTTTTTTGGGTATGAAAATATGGGAGAGAACTTAAGGGATTTAGTGATGTTATTTTGAAAAGTTAGAGAATGGAGGTTTAGGTTTCTGGTGTACTGAGGCTGGGTTTGGTGGAGTGCGAAAGAAAAATGGTATATGAATTGAGAAAGTGACAAACTAGTGAGTTCGGAATAGGAAGTTGTGAATTGAGAATGGTTGTGATGAGTATGAGTGGAAGGGTGCTATGAGCAGTGGCCTCTGAGATTGAATATGTGATTATGATATGCATTGTTCTCCATCGTAGGGACTGTGGCAGTCTCCTGCCTACGTTCGGATGTGAGAGTTGAAGCTGGACTTCTCACTCGTATTTCTCGCAACCAGAGGAAGGTGGTAGGGCACGCTCCCTTGGAATGTTTCCCTCTGAAAGGAAAAGGTGGTAGGGCACTTATCCCTCGGAATTATTCCTCCTGAAAATGCGAATTCTCTCTGATTGCAAGGTGGTAGGGCACTAACCCACGGAATCATGCGGCAACTAGAGGAAGGTGGTATGGCACACTCCCTCGGAATATTTTTCTCTGAAAGGAGAAGGTGGTAGGGCACTCATCCCTCGGAATTTTCCTCCTTATGCGCAATGGAGAGACTAATCGACATGTGATATCACAACCATTAGGACAGACATTCATCATATGCATCTTCTATATGCTTGCTTGCTTTGTTTACTTGAGCTTGCCTAATTGTATAACATGCCTACTTGCTTCTTGAATTACTTGCTGTAAATGAATACTATCTGTGCTTTACTTGTTTGCATTTATCTGTGTTTGTCTGGTGCGGAGGAGGTTAGGTAGGTGGTGGCGATGGGATCGCACGGAGGTTAGGTTGGCGAAGGCTGTGGGATACAGCGGTGTGATTAGCATTAGTTAGAATTTTCCCTAAGTTTAGATAACCTGGTTTATGGTTTAAGTTATTTATATATTTATTTATTTTGTTCTAGGCTTGAATATCCGTATGTGATGTGAAGTTCTAGGATTGCCTTCGGCGTTCCGGAGCCTTACATCTTACATCATTGGGCACTGTTACCATACTGAGAACCTCCGGTTCTCATTCTATACTTTGTTGTTATTTTTCAGATGCAGGTCGCAACCCAACTCGGTGAGTGATGAACGGATTTTTGATGGTAAAGAATTCACAAATAAGTTCTCGTTACAAGTATAGTTTCTAAACCAACAATAATCTTTTCATACAAAAATTTGTTTGTCACAAGGAACAAACACCTAATAAAATTGATAACCGAAGTATTTAAACCTCGGGTCGTCTCTCAAGGAATTGCAGGGAGGTGTGCTTAGAATTGGTTATGAAATTGTATCTTTTGGGGTTTTGGATAGGAAACAGGGAAGGTAAATTACAGAGAAAATAAAATAGCAACAATAAAAAGCCTTGACTAGGAGAAGATTAATCAGAAGTTCTATCCTTATTAGTTTTCCCAAGATTAATAATAATTGATTGTTGTTTCCACTTAGTTAACCCTTACTGAATAAAGGAAAGTCAAGTGGTTAAGCCAACTTCTATTCACAAGTCCTAATCCTCTCCCTTGGGAAGGATTAGCGTTAGTAACTAGAGAGCTAGCCAACAACTTCCAATTACCAATTAATTCTTGAGTATTCCAACTCAAGGGTCTATTGTTAACAACTCCCAAGTCAAGTTAGGAGTCTACTCTGTTAACATGAATACCATTTTCGTAAACTTATAAGAGAAGTGAAAAGGGAACATGGTAATTAAAATCAATTGGAAGCAATTAAACAAATAATAAAATTTAAATAGAAAAATACTTCTTGCATTAATAAATTCTAAAAACAATCCAATTGTAACTCTGAACAAAGATTAAGGATATGAAAGAGTAAGGGAAAAAGAAAACAAACTAGAATGATAAAGACTTCAACAGGGTAGTAACTCTGTCAATATCCAACTCAAAAGCATAAAACTAGGAATCCTAATTCCTAGAGAGAGGAGAAAGCCTCTCTCTCTAAAAGCTACATCTAAAAACCTAAAATTATGTGTATGAAAGTTCTCCCTCCATTCTTCCACTCTTCAGCCTCTAATCTGTGTTTTCTGGGGCGAGAACTGGGCCAAAAATAGCCCAGAAATCGCTGGGGGTGAATTCTGATACGCTGAATTTTCGCAGATGCACGCGTGCGCGTGATGCACGCATGCGCGTTGCCTATCTTAAGGAAAACTATAGCACATTATATATCATTTTGAATCCTCCAGATGTTAGCTTTCCAACGCATCTAGAACCGCCTCATTTGGACCTCTATAGCTCAAGTTATGGTCAGTTAAGTACGAAGAGGTCAGGCTGGACAGTTTAGCAATTCCTTCAATTTCTTGTATTTCTTCCACTTTTGCATGCTTCCTTTCCATCCTCTAAGCCATTCCTATCCTATAAACCCTAAAATCACTTAACACACATATCAAGGCATCGAATGATAATAAGAGGGGATTAAACATAGCAAATTTAAGGCCAAAAAAATATATTTTCAGTCATAGCACAAAATTAGGAAGGAAAATGTAAATCATGTGAATTCTATAAATAAGTGTGAAAATAGTGGAAAAAAATCCACTCAATTAAGCACAAAATGTACCACGAAATAGTGGTGCATCAAATCTCCCCACACTTAAACATTAGCATGTCCTCATGCTAAGCTCAAGGAGATAGAAAGAATGAATGGGGAAAAGTAAGACCCATGAAATGCACCTAAGTATGCGAATACAACTATATGATAAGATGTTTCTATCTATTTGGTTAAAAGTAAGTAAGTCCTCCAAGACAAACATAAATCAGATTCCACTAATTCAAATCATACAGTAAAGACAAGTAAACCTGTAAGAAGATAGCTCATGAAAGCAAGGAACATAGAATCAAGCATTGAACCCTCCATGGTAGTGTATATGCACTCTAGTCTCTCAAGTGTCTAGGGTTGATCACTCTAATCTTCTCTAATCATGTTTTCTAAAACATTGTTCTTCATCTAACCAATCAAAAAATATTTAGTATACCAATGCAAACATCATGAGGTCTTTTCAGGGTTGTAATGGGGCTAAGGTAAGGGTGAGGATATATGTATGGCCACATGAGCTATAATATGAATCTTTGACTAACCTAAGCTCTCACCTAACACACACACTCTATGTAACTCTAAATTCATGCCTAGCTACCCATAATTCCCACTTTTGTATCACATACTCATGTACCAAATTTTTTCTTCAATTTCACCACCTATTCATTGATCTTTTATTAAACTTAGCATTGGGGTAATTTTGTCCCCTTATTTATTTATATATTTTTTTATTTTTTTCTCTTTTTTTTTATTTTTTATGCAGAATGCAGAATGTAGCATGGAGATGAATATGCAGAAATTATGAATGAAAAACTTGTGAAAAATAAAATAAAACTAGGAATAAAAAGGAACAATCATACCATGGTGGGTTGTCTCCCACCTAACACTTTTAGTTAAAGTCCTTAAGTTGGACATTTGGTGAGCTCCTTGTCATGGTGGCTTGTGCTTGAACTCGTCTTGAAACTTCCACCAATGCTTAGACTTCCAATAAGCTCTATCAATACCAGGTAAATTCCTCAAGATTTGATGGAGTGCTTCACAAGCTTTGAGCTCCGAAAATTGATCCTCATATATTCCCGGATCCCAAATCTTGATTCTACACCCGTTTGTGAGTTGATCAGCATTGTTCCAATCGGGTGGTTCAGCTTTAGAATTCTCATTGAAGCGTCCAAACATCCTCTTAGACCCAATCAGTTGAGAATTATACCAACCCTTGCAATCAGGCCTTGAGCTTTCAACCACAACGAACCTAGGATTGTGTTGCTAACTACTAATCATCTCCCTCTTACTCTTAAAGCCACAAAGAACTCTAAGCTGACCATCTGTCTCAGGTAAACCATATTCAAGTGGGAAAGTAAAGGTCAATGATAAGAATTTTACCCACTTAAATGTTGTATTGGACGGTAATGGCTTCGGGAGAGGTGTTTCTAATGATCTTGCAGGCTCCACTCCCTTGTGCTCTTCTTTGAATTCTTCCACCTCTTTGCAAGCTTCTTCAATTTCAACCTCTTCCTCTTGGTAGCTTTCTTCCAACAAGCTTTCTTCCAACAAGCTCTCTTCTTCATTGCCTACCAAAGGCATGGGAGGCAGTGCTTCTTCTTCTTTAATCTCTATCTCTTGATCAACCTCTGCAAAGTCTTCAACCATGATATGCCTTGGAGGTTGTACACCCTCCTCAACATCGACATAAAACACCTTGGAAGGAGGCTCTAAGACTGGACTTTCCCATGGAGGTTCCACCTCTCCTAAGTCTTCAACCACTTCCTCTTCTGTGATAATTTCGGCTTTCTCCACTTGCTCTAATACAAAATTAGACTCCTCCTTGATGTCTTCCTTCACTAATTTTTCAACCACTCCTTCATCTTCAAGGGTCTCTTCTACCTCCATCTTTAAGGCCTTCTCTAGCTTCTTATGAAGTATGAATTCGCGAAGACGATCCCTTCTCTCTTATTCCATGTCACTAGCATAATTGGGATCGTGTTGCTCTTGGATTGATATATGTGGGTGCTCTTCCATGGAGGGCGGTGATGGGATGGAGAGATCATTATATGGTTGAAAAGGAGGTGCACTAGAGCTTGAGGGTTGATTGTTGGGGGTATTCAATGATCCAATCTGTGAGGCAAGAGCTTGTAAAGCAGAGGTCAGACCGTTTAAGATAGAGTTAAGTATGTCCTCCATGGTCTTTTGTCTTTGGTGAATGACACTAAGAGTGTTGTTATCCAATGGAGGTTGGAGTGGATAGGAGGGTTCATTTGTTAGGAGAAAGGGCTCATAATACGGAGGTGGTTCTTCTTGATAAGGATATGGAGATGGCATATATTGAGGTAGTGGTTCCTGGGAGTAATTGTGTTGGGATTGGGGTGGTTCTAAGTATGGCTCATAAGGCTCTTGGTATGGTGGGTAAGGATTAGGGTCATATGGGAGTGTTTGGTGGTAAGTGGTTTGTGAGTATGGTGGTTCAAAGCTATGTTGATGGGGAGGTTCATAAGCATATGGTGGGGCTTGTTGGTAACTACAAGGGGGTCCACCATATCCATCGTCTTGGTACGCACCCTGGAATGGCTCTTGACCATAGTAATTTGGTGGAGGATGGTTGTCACGAAAGGGTCCACTATAACTATTGTCTTGGTATGCATCATGGAATGGTTGTTGGTTATAGCGCATTGGAGGGGGTTGTTGCCAAGAGGATTGATCAAATCCTTGTGGCTCCTCCCATCTTTGATTGTTCCAACCTTGATGCCTGTTCTCATTATAGCTTCCATTCTCTGCAACATAATTTGAACTAAACTCATAGCCAAAAGGGTGAGAGTTCATAGTAGCTAAAGAAAATAAAAACAAAAACTAGTAAAAATAAGCAACTAATTCCCAAACTAACAAAAACTAGCAAACAAGTAAAAAGCAAATATTTACAATAACCAATAATAAGGCACACGTTTGCAATTCCTCGGCAACGGCGCCATTTTGATGAACGGATTTTTGATGATAAAGAATTCACAAATAAGTTCTCGTTGCAAGTATAGTTTCTAAACCAACAATAATCCTTTCATACAAAAATTTGTTTGTCACAAGTAACAAACCCCTAGTAAAATTGATAACCAAATTATTTAAACCTCGGGTCATCTCTCAAGAAATTGCAGGGAGGTGTGCTTAGAATTGGTTATGAAATTGTATCTTTTGGGGTTTTGGATAGGAAACAGGGAAAGTAAATTGCAGAGAAAATAAAATAGCAACAATAAAAAGCCTTGACTAGGAGAAGATTAATCGGAAGTTCTATCCTTGTTGGTTTTTCCAAGATTAATAATAATTGAATGTTGTTTCCACTTAGTTAACCCTTACTGAATAAAGAAAAGTCAAGTGGTTAAGCCAACTTCTATTCACAAGTCCTAATCCTCTTCCTTAGAAAGGATTAGCGTTAGTAACTAGAGAGCTAGCCAACAACTTCCAATTACCAATTAATTCTTAAGTATTCCAACTCAAGGGTCTCCTATTAATCAACTCCCAAGTCAAGTTGGGAGTCTACTCTGTCAACATGAATACCATTTTCGTAAACTTATAAGAGAAGTGAAAAGAGAACATGGTAATTAAAATCAATTGGAAGCAATTAAACAAATAATAAAATTTAAATGGAAAAATACTTCTTGCATTAATAAATTCTAAAAACAATCCAATTGTAACTCCGAACAAAGATTAAGGATATAAAAGAGTAAGGGAAAAAGAAAACAAACTAGAATGATAAAGACTTCAACAGGGTAGTAACTTTGTCAATATCCAACTCAAAAGCATAAAACTAGGAATCCTAAATCCTAGAGAGAGGAGAGAGCCTCTCTCTCTAAAAGCTACATCTAAAAACCTAAAACTATGTGTATAAAAGTTCTCCCTCCATTCCTCCTCTCGGCAGCTTCTAATTTGTGTTTTTTTGGGCCGAGAACTGGGCCAAAAATAGCCCAGAAATCGCTGGGGGCGAATTCTAATACGCTGAATTTTCACAGATACACGTGTGCGCGTGATGCACATGTGCGCGTCGCCTATTGTCAGGTCAACTATGGCAAATTATATATCATTTTGAAGCCCCGGATGTTAGCTTTCCAACGCAACTAAAACTGCCTCATTTGGATCTCTATAGCTCAAGTTATGGTCAGTTAAGTACGAAGAGGTCAGGCTGGAAAGCTTAGCAATTCCATCAATTTCTTGTATTCCTTCCACTTTTGCATGCTTCCTTTCCATCCTCTAAGCCATTCCTGCCCTATAAACCCTAAAATCACTTAACACACATATCAAGGCATCGAATGGTAATAAGAGGGAATTAAACATAGCAAATTTAAGGCCAAAAAATATGTTTTCAATCATTGCACAAAATTAGGAAGGAAAATGTAAATCAAGTGAATTCTATAAATAAGTGTGAGAATAGTGGAAAAAAATCCACTCAATTAGGCACAAAATGTACCATGAAATAGTGGTGCATCAGTGAGTTGCTTTGATGGTTACAGAAGCAGATGATCCGGATACCTTTTGGAGTCTTCTTGATTTATTTTGTTTAAACATCTCTCTCTTTTGTATTTTGTTTTAGCCTAGAGGCATGTATTGAGAGAACAATACTTGCATAAGCCGTTTTACTGTTTGGTTTCATGTATGGTCTGTATATGGCTAGCCGGCTTAAACTCCGCGAGCCGTGGCTAGATTCTTATGATATTATACTATGATATTTTGTTATATGGTACCTACTTCAGTCACTTTAAGTTTGTAGCTTCGCTAGTACCTTTTGCGCTTTTCAAATCCTGTTTTTAAACTATATCCTTCATCAAGCTTCTAGAATATATTATTTCTTTCTATGTAAATATTTATAAGCCTTAGAATTGTCATAACCTTTGGTTAACCTTTGCTTTACGACTAGAGGTAAGGCCTAGGTTAATTGGGGTGTTACATTTAGTAGTATTAAAGCGGTTCGTCCTCGTGAGCCTGAGGGATGGACCAATTATGGTTCGTTGTATACTTTATGTGTATTTTCTTTGATGCTATTAGGTTATCTACTTGATATTGTATAGCATGCTTATTTGTGAGTGCCTGTTTGGGATAATGGAAGTACTAGGCTTTTGATATTGAGACTGATCACCTTGATATCGATTTTTTGGTGTAGACAGGAACTCTAATGGCTACTCACAGACGACGTCTTACACGTTCATGAAGAGAGAGTAGAAACGAGCAACTGGCCGGTAACCATGCCGAGTTCATGGCGGCAATGGCGAATCTTGCAAATACCATGGAGACGAATGTTGCTGCGACTATGCGAGCTACACAGAGGTTAGGCCAACCGGCGGGTAATGGAGACGGAAATGGAGATGACTTGGGAGGTGCTCCGATGACCTTAGCTACATTTCTGAAAGTTCACCCACCGACTTTCAGAAGATCGACCAATCCCACGGAAGCGGATAACTGGTTTCAAGCTTTGGAGCGTGCACTGCAAGCACAGCATGTCCCGAACAACCAATACGTGGAGTTTGCTGCTTATTAGCTTCTAGAAGAGGCCCAGCATTGGTGGCAGGCAGAATGCCGCTTGCTCTAACTTCAAAACGCCGAGGTTCGTTGGGATGTATTCCGAACAGCCTTCTACAAGAAGTACTTTCCTAAGTCGGCAAGGGAAGTGAATGAGATGGAACTTATGTAGCTGAAGCAAGGTTCCTTATCTGTGGCAGACTACACCAGCCAATTTGAAGAACTTTATAGGTTCTCTAGGGCGTGTCAGGGTGACCCGGAGACCTATGAAAATTGAAAGTGTGTCAAGTATCAAAGGGGCTTGAAGGACGACATCAGGACTGCTGTGGCTCCTATGGAGATTCGGATTTTTTTCGATCTGGTGAAAAAGGCAAGAGTGGTTGAGGAATACACAAAGACGGTAGCGTCGTCAAGGGACACTCATAGAGGAAACACTAGTAGGGAACACGATGACTTCAAGAAATATGGTGAAGGGAAGCGGTCAAGAGCTTACTCCCCTAATATGAAATGTCAGGAGTGTGGGAGCTACCATCCGAATAGGCCATTGATGAGAAGACTTTTGTCTGTTCTAGAATTCACAATTGAAAGCTCGTTGTAATATAGTTCCTAAACCAAGCAATAGTCCTTTCATACAAAAATTTGTTTGTCACTAGTACAAACCCCTAAATTTATAAACCGAAGTATTGAACCTCGGGTCGTTCTCCCTAGGAATTACAATAAAGTGTTCTTGTTATTGGTTATGGAGTATGTTTGGGGTTTTGAGATTTTAGACAAGAAATATAAATGGCAAAGAAAATAAACTAACAACTAACAAAGCTCTTGGCTAGATATGAGAACTAGAAGTCCTATCCTAGTTATCCTCTTCAATTGTGACCACAAATTGTCCATTGCTACCACTTAGTTAACCTCTAACTATGGAGAAAAGTCAAGTGGATGAATCAACTTGATTCCACAAGTCCTAGCCAACTCCCAAGGAAAAGACTAGCTTTAGTGGTATCCAAATCAATTAGCAACTTCTAATTATCAATCAACAAATGAATTAGATAACTCAAGCATCACTAATTACTCTACCAAAGCCAAGAGGTACAAAATCTACACTAAAGTCCAACCAAGCATTTCATCAAACACTTGGAAGGCACAAAAGAAAAGCATAGTAAATTGCAAGAATTAAAGGAATCTACAACTACAAAAGTAGGAGATTAACAATAGAAAGGCAAAACAATAGAAAAGTAAACTCATAAATAAAAGAAGCATTTTAACAAACACATAGAAGGCAATAAAAGTAAACAACATGAATTGCAAGAATTAAAGAGAGATTGATAAACCACTATTTTATGGTTTATCTTGTGCTCAATTGAGTAGATTTTATCAACTCTTTACCCACTTATTCATACTATTTGCATGGTTTTACAATTCCTTCCTGATTTTGTGCTATGATTGAAAATATGCTTCTTTGACCTTATATTTGCTAATATTAATCCTCTCTTATCACCATTAGATGCCTTGATATGTGTGTTAAGTGATTTCTGAGATTATAGGGCAGGAATGACTTAGAGGATAGAAAGGAAGCATGCAAAAGTGGAAGAAATACAAGAAGTTGAAGGAACTGCAAAGCTGTCTAGCCTGACCTCTCTGCACTCAAACGGTCATAACTTGAGCTATAGAGATCCAAATGATGCGGTTCTAGTTGCGTTGGAAAGCTAACGTCCGAAGCTTCGATTTGATATATAATATGCTATAGTTGCTTTGACGATAGGTGACGCGAACGCGTGCACTACGCAGACACGTCGCAGTGACAAAAAATCAGCGTGTTTGAATTCGCAACCAGTGAATTCTGGGCTGTTTCTGACTCAGTTCTCGGCCCAGAAAACACATATTAGAGGCTATAAAGTAGAGAAATGAATCCATTCATAGATAAGCTTTCATATTCACAATTTTAGGATTAGATGTAGTTTTTAGAGAGAGAGGTTCTCTCCTCTCTCTTAGGATTAGGATTAGAATTAGGATTTCAACTTTATTATTTCAACTTACAACTTCAATAACAGGTTCAATGTTCCTTTTATTTATGAATATTCATGTTAGATTTGATTTCTTTTATTAATACAATTCGAGGTATTTTCATATTTAATTTTACTTTGCTTTATTTACATGAATGCTTTTAATTTAATTTAGAATTCTTCCTTTTGGCTTTGGTTAAGTAATTGGTATCGTTTGAGCTGTCAAATAAAGCAGTGGTTGAAATTGGGAGTTGCTCCAATAACTCTAGTCTTTCCATAGGAATTGACTAGGACCTGAGGATTAAGCTAATTAATCCACTTGATTTACCTTCATAGTTAGAGGTTAACAAAGTGGGATTAAAATCCAATTCTCATCACAATTGATAAGGATAGGACTTCCAGTGCTTATACCTTGCCAAGAGTTTTATTATTTATTTAAATTAATACAATTTACTTTCTTGCCATTTACTATTCTCGCTTTTTATCTTATACATTAAAAACCCCCAATTTACAAACTCACAACCAATAATAAGAACACCTCCTTGCAATTCCTTGAGAAGACGACCCGAGGTTTGAATACTTCAGTTATCAATTTTAAAGGGTTTTGTTACTTGTGATAACCAAAACGTTTGTAAGAAAGGTTGATTGCTTGGTTTAGTAACTATAATTGCAACGAGAGTTTACTATAACTTCTAAACCATCAATCTTCAGTTCTTCAGAGATCTAACTACAAAAGCAAGAGGTTAACAATAGGAAATCAAAATAATTATGAAACAACAAAGAACTTACCAATTGCATTGAAGAAGAAATGTAGATCTACAAAAAAAAGTTCATAAGCTACAACTAACAATGCAAAGGAATTACAAGAGAAGCAGAATGCTACAATTACAAGAGAACAATTAAGGATGAAAGAGGAAAATTAAGAGAGAAGAAGAAGAAGTAGATCTAGATCTAAACATAATCCTAATTCTAATCCTAGAGAGAAGTGAGAGCTTCTCTCTCTAAAACTAACTTTACCTCCAAAAATTAAACTAAACTAAACTAATGTGTGAAAGTATGTAAAGTATGTAAAAAGTATTGATTCTCTTTAATCCTTGGTCCTTTAAATGCATTTTGGCGCCAAAGTTGGTTGCAAATAGGGCCCCACAGCTCCTCAAAATCGCTGGGCACATTTTCTATTAAAATATCATGTGCGGCCACCGACGCGTACGCGTACAGTGCGCGTACGTGTCTGAGGAGCGGATAATTTATACGCTTTTTGGCATTGTTTTTAGTATGTTTTTAGTAGAATCTAGTTACTTTTAGGGATGTTTTCATTAGTTTTTATGTTAAATTCACATTTCTGGACTTTACTATGAGTTTGTGTGTTTTTCTATGATTTCAGGTATTTTCTGACTGAAATTGAGGGACTTGAGCAAAAATCAGATTCAGAGGTTGAAGAAGGACTGCTGATGCTGTTGGATTCTGACCTCCCTGCACTCAAAATGGATTTTCTGGAGCTACAGAACTCAAAATGGCGCGCTTCGAATTGCATTGGAAATTAGACATCCAGGGCTTTCCAGCAATATATAATAGTCCATACTTTTCCCAATTTTAGATGACACAAACTGGCGTTCAACGCCAGCTCTCTGCCCAATTCTGGCGTCCAGCGCCAGAAACAAGCTGCAAAGTGGAGTTCAACGTCCAAACTGGCACCAAAACTGGTGTTCAACTCCAGGAATGACCTCTACACGTGTAACACTCAAGCTCAGCCCAAGCACACACCAAGTGGGCCCCGGAAGTGGATTTATGCATCAATTACTTACTTCTGTAAACCCTAGTAGCTAGTTTATTATAAATAGGACCTTTTACTACTGTATTAGACATCTTTTGATCATTTTTAGATCTCTAGACCTCCATGGGAGGCTGGCCACTCGGCCATGCTTACCCTCTATTCACTTATGTATTTTCAACGGTAGAGTTTCTACACTCCATAGATTAAGGTGTGGAGCTCTGCTATTCCTCAAAGATTAATGCAAAGTACTACTGTTTTCTATTCGACTCATCTTATTTCGCTTCTAAGATATTCATTTGCTCTTCAACCTGAATGTGATGAACATGACAATCATCATCATTCCCTATGAATGTGGGCCTGACAACCACTTCCGTTCTACCTTCGACTGAATGAGTATCTCTTAGATCTCTTAATCGAAATGTTCGTGGTGTAAGCTAGAATGATGGCGGCATTCAAGAGAATCCGGAAGGTTTAAACCTTGTCTGTGGTATTCCGAGTAGGATTCAATGATTGAATGACTGTGACGAGCTTCAAACTCGCGATTGCCGGGCGTAGTGACAGACGCAAAAGGATAGTAAATCCTATTCCAGCATGATCGAGAACCGACAGATGAATAGCCGTGCCGTGACAGGGTGCGTTGATCATTTTCATTGAGAGGATAAGATGAAACCATTGACAAGGGTGATGCCTCCAGACGATTAGCCGTGCCGTGACAGGGCATTTGGATCATTTTCCCGAGAGAAGACCGAAAGTAGGCGTTGACAATGGTGATGTATCACATAAAGCCAGCCATGGAAAGGAGTAAGACTGATTGGATGAAGATAGCAGGAAAGCAGAGGTTCAGAGGAACGAAGGCATCTCTATTCGCTTATCTGAAATTCTCACCAATGAATTACATAAGTATTTCTATCCTTTATTATTTATCTTTTAATTATCTAATCCAATCACATTTAACCCTACCTGACTGAGATTTGCAAGGTGACCATAGCTTGCTTCATACCAACAATCTCCGTGGGATTCGACCCTTACTCACGTAAGGTATTACTTGGACGACCTAGTGCACTTGCTGGTTAGTTGTGCGAATTTGTGAACCATGGTATTGGCATCATGTTCTTGGCGCCATTACCAGGGAAAGAAAGAGCGATGAATTTTACATAATTAAAGTGTAATCACAATTTCTGCGCACCACGTTTTTGGCGCCGTTGCCGGGGATTGTTCGAGTTTGGACAACTGACGGTTCATCCTGTTGCTCAGATTAGGTAATTTTCTTTTTGTTTTCTTTTCAAAAAAAAAAATTTTCAAAAATCTTTCAAAAATTTCTCCTTTGTTTTCGAAAAAAAAATGTGTTTTCAAAAATATATTTTTCTTCAAAATTTTTAAGAATGAATTCTAGTGTTTCATGAAGCATGCTAAGCCTGGCTGGCTGTAAAGCCATGTCTAAATTCATTTGGACTGAGGCTTGTAATTTGTTATCAAGAGCAAGCTAGTTGTTGTTAATCCACCTGCTACTGTTCCTGATTTACATGCTAAAGCTTGGCTGGCCATTGGCCATGTCTAGTGTTTTGGACCGGAGCTTTCATTGAAAGCTTGGCTGGCTAGTGAGCCATGTCTAATTCCTGGACTGAAGCTTTAGACTAAGAATGCAAGATTCCTGGAATTCATATTAAAAATTTTGGAATCCTTATTTTTCTTTTTCATAATAATTTTCGAAAAAAAAAAATACAAAAAAATTAGAAAATCATAAAAATCAAAAATATTTTTTGTGTTTCTTGTTTGAGTCTTGAGTCATATCATAAGTTTGGTGTCACTTGCATATGCATCTTGCATTTTTCGAAAATTCATGCATTCATAGTGTTCATCATGATCTTCAAGTTGTTCTTGGTAAGTCTTCTTGTTTGATCTTGATGATTTCATGTTTTGTGTCTTTTCTTGTTTTTCATATGCATTCTTGAATTCTTAGTGTCTAAGCATTAAAGAATTCTAAGTTTGGTGTCTTGCATGTTTTCTTTGCATTAAAAATTTTTCAAAAATGTGTTCTTGATGTTCATCTTGACATTCATAGTGTTCTTGGTGTTCATCTTGACATTCATAGCATTCTTGCATGCATTCATTGTTTTGATCCATGACTTTCATGCATTGCATCATTTTTCTTGTTTTTCTCTCTCATCATAAAAATTCAAAAAAATCAAAAAAATATCTTTCCCTTTATCACTCATCAAATTCGAAAATTTGGATTGACTTTTTCAAAAATTTTTAAAATCAAGTTGTTTCTTATGAGTCAAATCAAATTTTCAATTTGAAATTCTTATCTTTTTTAAAATCTTTTTCAAAAATCAAATCTTTTTCAAATTTCTTAGTTATTTTCAAAAATTTCAAAAATATTTTTCAAAAATCTTTTTCTTATTTTTATATAAAATTTTCGAAAATAACAATAACAATTAATGTTTTGATTCAAAAATTTCAAGTTTGTTACTTACTTGTTAAGAAAGATTCAAACTTTGAGTTCTAGAATCATATCTTGTGATTTCTTGTGAATCAAGTCATTAATTGTGATTTTTAAAAAATCAAATTTTTTTCAAAAACTAATTTCTATCATATCTTTTCAAAAATATCTTCTTATCTTATCTTTTTCAAAAATTTGATTTCAAAATATCTTTTCTAACCTCCTAACTTCTTATCTTTTCAAAATTTGTTTCAACCAACTAACTAACCTTTTGTTTGTTTCTTATCTTTTTCAAAACTACCTAACTAACTCTCTCTCTCTCTAATTTTTGAAAATATCTCCCCCCTTTTTCAAAAATTTCTTTTTAATTAACTAATAATTTTTTTTATTTGAATTTTCGAAAAACTACTAACCTTTTTCAAAACTATTTTCGAAAATCACAACTCTTTTTCAAAAATTATTTTCGAAAATCCTTCTCCCTCATCTTCTTCTATTTATTTATTCATCTACTAACATCTCTTCCTCACATCACCAAAAATCCGAACCCTCTCTCTCTCTGAGTTCAGATTTTCTTCTTCTTTTCTTCTACTAACACAAGGACCTCTATACTGTGATATAAAGGATCCATATTATTATTATTATTTTCTCTGTGCCCTCTTCTTTGTCATATGAGCAGGAGCAAGGACAAGAACACTCTTGTTGAAGCGGATCCAGAACCTGAAAGGACTCTGAAGAAAAAATTAAGAGAAGCCAAATTACAACAATCCAGAGATAACCTTTCAGAAATTTTCGAACAGGAAGAGGAGATGGCAGCCGAAAATAATAATAATGCAAGGAGGATGCTTGGTGACTTTACTGCACCTAATTCCAATTTACATGGAAGAAGGATCTCCATTCCTGCCATTGGAGCAAACAATTTTGAGCTGAAACCTCAATTAGTTTCTCTAATGCAGCAGAATTGCAAGTTTCATGGACTTCCATCTGAAGATCTTTTTCAGTTCTTAACTGAATTCTTGCAGATATGTGATACTGTTAAGACTAATGGAGTAGATCCTAAAGTCTACAGGCTCATGCTTTTCCCTTTTGCTGTAAGAGACAGAGCTAGAGTATGGTTGGATTCTCAACCTAAAGACAGCCTGAACTCTTGGGATAAGCTGGTCAAGGCTTTCTTAGCCAAGTTCTTTCCTCCTTAAAAGCTGAGTAAGCTTAGAGTAGATGTTCAAACCTTCAGACAGAAGGAAGGTGAATCCCTCTATGAAGCTTGGGAGAGATACAAAGGACTGACCAAAAAGTGTCCTTCTGACATGCTTTCAGAATGGACCATCCTGGATATATTCTATGATGGTCTGTCTGAGTTATCAAAGATGTCATTAGATACTTCTGCAGGTGGATCCATTCACCTAAAGAAAACGCCTGCAGAAGCTCAGGAACTCATTGACATGGTTGCTAATAACCAGTTCATGTACACTTCTGAGAGAAATCCTGTGAGTAATGGGACACCTATGAAGAAGGGAGTTCTTGAGATTGATACTCTGAATGCCATATTGGCTCAGAACAAAATATTGACTCAGCAAGTCAATATGATTTCTCAGAGTCTGAATGGAATGCAAGCTGCATCCAACAGTACTCAAGAGGCTTCTTATGCAGAAGAAGCTTATGATCCTGAAAACCTTGCAATAGCAGAAGTAAATTACATGGGTGAACCTTATGAAAACACCTATAATCCATCATGGAGAAATCACCCAAATCTCTCATGGAAGGATCAAAAGCCTCAACAAGGCTTTAATAATGGTGGAAGAAACAGGTTTAGCAATAGCAAGCCTTTTCCATCATCCACTCAGCAATAGACAGAGAATTCTGAGCAGAATCCATCTAGCTTAGCAAATTTAGTCTCTGATCTATCTAAGGCCACTGTGAGTTTCATGAATGAAACAAGGTCTTCCATTAGAAATTTGGAAGCACAAGTGGGCCAACTGAGTAAAAGGATCACTGAAATCCCTCATAGTACTCTCCCAAGCAATACAGAAGAGAATCCAAAAGGAGAGTGCAAGGCCATTGACATAAGCACCATGGCCGAACCTGTAAGGGAAGGAGAGGACGTAAATCCCAAGGGGGAAGACCCCCTGGGACGTCCAGTGATCAATAAGGATCTTCCCTCTGAGGAACCCAAGGAATTTAAGGCTCATCTAGAGATCATAGAGATTCCATTGAACCTCCTTATGCCATTCATGAGCTCTGATGAGTATTCCTCTTCTGAAGAAAATGAGGATGTTACTGAAGAGCAAGCTGCCAAGTTCCTTGGTGCAATCATGAAGCTAAATGCCAAATTATTTGGTATTGAGACTTGGGAAGATGAACCTCCCTTGTTCACCAATGAACTAAGTGATCTGGATCAACTGACATTGCCTCAGAAGAGACAGAATCCTGGAAAGTTCATAATACCTTGTACCATAGGCACCGTGATCTTTAAGGCTCTGTGTGACCTTGGTTCAGGGATAAACCTCATGCCCCTCTCTGTAATAGAGAAACTGGGAATCTATGGGGTGCAAGCTGCTAAAATCTCATTAGAGATGACAGATAATTCAAGAAAACAGGCTTATGGACAAGTAGAGGACGTGTTAGTAAAGGTTGAAGGCCTTTACATCCCTGCTGATTTCATAGTCCTGGATACTGGAAAGGAAGAGGATGAATCCATCATCCTAGGAAGACCTTTCCTAGCCACAGCAAGAGCTATGATTGATATGGACAGAGGAGAATTGATCCTTCAAATAAATGAGGACAACCTTGTGTTTACAACTCAAGGATCTCTCTCTGTATCCATGTAGAGGAAGCAGAAAAAGCTTCTCTCAAAGCAGAGTCAACCAAAGCCCCCACAGTCAAACTCTAAGTTTGGTGTTGGGAGGCCACAACCAAACTTTAAGTTTGGTGTCAAACCCCCATATCCAAACTCTAAGTTTGGTGTTGGGAGGTCTCAACAAAGCTCTGCACATCTGTGAGGCTCCATGAGAGCCCACTGTCAAGCTATTGACATTAAAGAAGCACTTGTTGGGAGGCAACCCAATGTTTATTTATCTAATTTTATTTTTGTTTTTCATGTTTTCTTAGGTTCATGATCATGTGGAGTCACAAAATAAATGAAAAATTTAGAAACAGAATCAAAAACAGCAGAAGAAATGGCAGCATCCTGGCACTGAACGCCCAAAATAGGCAGCATCCTGGCGCTGAACGCCCAGAACAAGCATGGTTCTGGCGTTCAACGCCAGAAATGGCAACAAATGGGCGTTGAACGCCCAAAATGGGCACCAACCTGGCGCTGAACGCCCAGATTTGTGTGCAAGGGCATTTTACATGCCTAATTTGGTGCAAGGTTGTAAATCCTTGAACACCTCAGGATCTGTGGACCCCACAGGATCATCTCAGGATCTGTGGACCCCACAGGATCATCTCAGGATTTGTGGACCCCACAGGATCCCCACCTACCTCCACTCACTCTCTTCTCTCTTCTCAATCATCCTCTATTCCCAATAAATACTCTTCCCTATTAACCCTTTACCACTCACATCCATACACCCACTTACCTTCAAAATTCAACATCTCTTTCCCACCCAATCCCACCCATATGGCCGAATACACACCTCCCTGCATCTCCTCCATATCTTCTTCTTCTTCTATTCCTTCTTCTTTTGCTCGAGGGCGAGTAACATTCTAAGTTTGGTGTGGTAAAAGCATAGCTTTTTTGTTTTTTCCATAACCATTGATGATACCTAAGGCCAGAGAAACCTCTAGAAAGAGGAAAGGGAAGACAAAAGCTTCCATCAAGGGTCTATAGCTCAGTGGTAGAACATTTGACTGCAAATCAAGAGATCCCTGAGATACCTCAGGGGATACATTTTCTTCCACACAATTATTGGAAGCAACTAAGGGTGGAACATCAAGAGCACTCCATCATCCTTCATGAAATAAGAGAAGATCAAAAAGCAATGAGGGAGGAGCAACAAAGACAAGGAAGAGACATAGAAGAGCTCAAGAACATCATTGGTTCCTCAAGAAGGAAACGCCACCATCACTAAGGTGGATTCATTCTTTGTCCTTATTTCTTCTGTTTTTCGTTTTCTATGCTATGTGCTTATCCATGTTTGTGTCTTCATTACATGATCATTAGTAGTTAGTAACTCTGTCTTAAAGTTATGAATGTCCTATGAATCTATCACCTCTCTTAAATGAAAAAATGTTTTAATTCAAAAGAACAAGAAGTACATGAGTTTCGAATTTATCCTTAAACTTAGTTTAATTATATTGATGTGGTGACAATGCTTCTTGTTTTCTGAATGAATGCTTGAACAGTGCATATGTCTTTTGAAGTTGTTGTTTAAGAATGTTAAATATGTTGGCTCTTGAAAGAATGATGATTAGGAGACATGTTATTTGATAATCTGAAAAATCATAAAAATGATTCTTGAAGCAAGAAAAAGCAGCAAAGAACAAAGCTTGCAGAAAAAAAAAGAGAAAAAAATAGGCGAAAAAAATTATATAGAAAAAGAAAAAGCAAGCAGAAAAAGCCAAAAGCTCTTAAAACCAAGAGGCAAGAGCATAAAGCCAATAACCCTTAAAACCAAAAGGCAAGGGTAAATAAAAAGGATCCCAAGGCTTTGAGCATCAGTGGATAGGAGGGCCTAAAGGAATACAATCCTGGTCTAAGCGGCTAAACCAAGCTCTCCCTAACCATGTGCTTGTGGCGTGTAGGTGTCAAGTGAAAACTTGAGACTGAGCGGTTAAAGTCAAGGTCCAAAGCAAAAAAAGAGTGTGCTTAAGAACCCTGGACACCTCTAATTGGGGACTTTAGCAAAGCTGAGTCACAATCTGAAAAGGTTCACCCAATTATGTGTCTGTAGCATTTATGTATCCGGTGGTAATACTGGAAAACAAAGTGCTTAGGGCCACGGCCAAGACTCATGAAATAGCTGTGTTCAAGAATCATCATACTGAACTAGGAGAATCAATAACACTATCTAAACTCTGAGTTCCTATAGAAGCCAATCATTCTGAACTTCAATGGATAAAGTGAGATGCCAAAACTATTCAAGAGGCAAAAAGCTATAAGTCCCGCTCATTTGATTGGAGCTATGTTTCATTGATAGTTTGAAATTTATAGTATATTCTCTTCTTTTTATCCTATTTTAATTTTTAGTTGCTTGGGGACAAGCAACAATTTAAGTTTGGTGTTGTGATGAGCGGATAATTTATACGCTTTTTGGCATTATTTTTAGTATGTTTTTAGTAGAATCTAGTTACTTTTAGGGATGTTTTTATTAGTTTTTATGTTAAATTCACATTTCTGGACTTTACTATGAGTTTGTGTGTTTTTCTGTGATTTCAGGTATTTTCTGACTGAAATTGAGGGACTTGAGCAAAAATCAGATTCAGAGGTTGAAGAAGGACTGCTGATGCTATTGGATTCTGACCTCCCTGCACTCAAAATGGATTTTCTGGAGCTACAGAACTCGATATGGCGCGCTTCCAATTGCATTGGAAAGTATACATCCAGGGCTTTCCAGCAATACATAATAGTCTATACTTTGCCCAAGTTTAGATGACGCAAACTGGCGTTCAACGCCAGCTCTCTACCCAATTCTGGCGTCCAGCGCCAGAAACAAGCTGCAAAGTGGAGTTCAACGCCCAAACTGGCACCAAAACTGGCGTTCAACTCCAGGAATGACCTCTACACGTGTAACACTCAAGCTCAGCCCAAGAACACACTAAGTGGGCCCCGGAAGTGGATTTATGCATCAATTACTTACTTCTGTAAACCCTAGTAGCTAGTTTATTATAAATAGGACCTTTTACTACTGTATTAGACATCTTTTGATCATTTTTAGATCTCTAGACCTCCATGGGAGGCTGGCCACTCGGCCATGCTTACCCTCTATTCACTTATGTATTTTCAACAGTAGAGTTTCTACACTCCATAGATTAAGGTGTGGAGCTCTGCTGTTCCTCAAAGATTAATGCAAAGTACTACTGTTTTCTATTCGACTCATCTTATTTCGCTTCTAAGATATTCGTTTGCTCTTCAACCTGAATGTGATGAACGTGACAATCATCATCATTCCCTATGAACACGTGCCTGACAACCACTTCCGTTCTACCTTCGACTGAATGAGTATCTCTTAGATCTCTTAATCGGAATCTTCGTGGTGTAAGCTAGAATGATGGCGGCATTCAAGAGAATCCGGAAGGTCTAAACCTTGTCTGTGGTATTCCGAGTAGGATTCAATGATTGAATGACTGTGACGAGCTTCAAACACGCGATTGCCGGGCGTAGTGACAGACGCAAAATGATAGTAAATCCTATTCCAGCATGATCGAGAACCGACAGATGAATAGCCGTGCCGTGACAGGGTGCGTTGATCATTTTCACTGAGAGGATAAGATGAAACCATTGACAAGGGTGATGCCTCCAGACGATTAGCCGTGCCGTGACAGGGCATTTGGATCATTTTCCCGAGAGAAGACCGAAAGTTGCCGTTGACAATGGTGATGTATCACATAAAGCCAGCCATGGAAAGGAGTAAGACTGATTGGATCAAGATAGCAGGAAAGCAGAGGTTCAGAGGAACGAAGGCATCTCTATTCGCTTATCTGAAATTCTCACCAATGAATTACATAAGTATTTCTATCCTTTATTATTTATCTTTTAATTATCTAATCCAATCACATTTAACCCTACCTGACTGAGATTTGCAAGATGACCATAGCTTGCTTCATACCAACAATCTCCATGGGATTCGACCCTTACTCACGTAAGGTATTACTTGGACGACCTAGTGCACTTGCTGGTTAGTTGTGCAAAGTTGTGAACCATGGTATTGGCATCATGTTCTTGGCGCCATTACCAGGGAAAGAAAGAGCGATGAATTTTACATAATTAAAGTGTAATCATAATTTCTGCGCACCAGCGTCCCTTGCATTTTCGCGATCCACGCGTGCGCGTACGTTGCGCGTGCGCGTGGATGAAGATATCCAAATCTTTGGCTTTTTCATGTGTTCTCCACTTTGCATGCTTTCCTCTCCATTCCCTTGATCCATTCCTAGCCCTTTTCAACCTGAAATTACTTAACAAATAGATCAAGGCATCTAGTGGAATCAAAGGTGAATTAAATTTAGCTAATTAAGGACTAGAAAGCATGTTTTCACACTTAAGCATAAATTAGGAGACAATCATGAAACCATGCTATTTCATTGAATAAATGTGGATTAAAAGGTTATAAAATCCTCTAAATTCAACACAAGATAAAACCTCCAAATGGGATTTATCAGCCATGCCAGTTGGGTAAGAAACTATGTTACAAATGTGGCTCACCGAGACATTTGGTTAGAGATTGCCCACGCCGAGGAACACCTGGGGCGGGTCGATCACAACAACAGGGTTGAGGTATTTACGAAGCTGATGGCCAAACCTCAACTTATCTTAATAGTATAGACTATCGTCGTTCGTGTTGAAATAGTTTTAAAGCTTAGATTGATTTTTAAACTTGGTTTGGAAACTCTGGTTTGAAGATTTGGTTTTGAAACTGGGACTGGAACTTTTGGTCAAATGATATGATTTAAAAAGGGAAAGTGAGTCCTAAGATTTTGTTAACTTATGATTTCGGTTTGCAAATTTGATTTATCAAAAGGGATTCAAATTGAAAGGTTCCGATTTAAGGATTTTAATGAATTTAGGAAAAATCGTATTTCAAAGTGATTGATTTACAAATGAAAGGTTTTTGACTTTTGATAAGGTTTTAACAATGGACTCATTTAGATTTCACTTTTTTTAAAGGTTTTGAAAAATGCTACAAAATTGGTATTTGATTTAAGGAAAATTTTTGGATTTCTAGTGACGATAATCAGAGTGACGTAGTGGAAGGCGAGAGAGAGAACATCAACACGATGGGATGATGGCGAACGAGATTCTTTAGCAACTTGTTGGGTTGGTAAAGTTGAAAGTAGGATGCTTCGTGGAGAATATATATATATATATATATATATATATATATATATATATATATATATATATATATATATTACATCGAATGATCCGGATTTTCGAGGGTGAAAATATGAGGAGGGGAGGTTGTAAGAACCGGAGTTTTCACGAATAAAATAATTTAAATACCCAAATTAAGTTTCGGAAAGTTAGAATGAGAATTTGGGGATTTAAATATGATTTTTGAACTCAGTAGGTCTTTCCGAGTCAGAAGATGCATTTTCTACGAAAAACTGTAAAAAACCGCCAACTGGCAATTGAACCGGTTGAACCGATTTAAGTCTGTCCGGTACTTTGCGAGAAAAAGTAAAAACAGTTGAAAACCTTAGAAAAATATTAGAAATAAAAAATCGGGCGTTAGTGTTAAAGGTTTGGCCCAAAGTTGGGCTGAACGGGCTAAAAACGCTAACAGGTTGGATCGGACCCAAGTTGGGCCCAAGGTCCAACATATATAAGCTCATTAAATGAGCTTTGAGCTCATTTCCAACCCAAAGGAGAGAGAGCCACGCGGTTTTGAGAGAAGAGAAGAGAAGGGGTGGTGTTACTATTCACCTACACCTTTCGGGAGCCATAACTTTTGATCCGAAGCTCCGATTGACGAGCCATTTGCAACCACGCGAAGCTCTTGACGAGCTCTTCCTTTTTATCTAAAGAAATCTGGTAAGAGCTCGCGTCTCACTCTCTAGTTTTGTGCCCTAAGTTTCTGCGTGTTTTAGGTTTGGTTTTTGAGCAAGTTTTGTGATTTTGCTTGTTTAGGTGATCTCTAGTAGCAGATAAATTATTGAATTTTATCCCAAATCTTATTGGGTAAGGTAAGGTTTCACTAAACCCTTGTGTTTAGTTATTTTATGTATCTTAGATTTTGATCTTGATATATGTATATGATGTTAGATTGAGTTTTGGTGTTTGTTGGCGTTGGTTGAGGCCTTGGATCAAGCTTGGTGACTTTATTTTGGTGTTTGGTGCGTTTGGAAATCGGCCAAGGTATGGTTTTGGTTTCCTTTATATAATATGTAATATTTCGGGAAACTTAGGCTAGTTGACCCTAAGATAGGATTGGATATGGTTGATGTATGAATAATTATATATGATTTGATGTTAATTATGGATGGTTGTTGTTGTTGAGAAATTTTGATGATGTGATGCCAGGGCATCTTGGCCAGTTTCACTGACATTTTCTTTACTATTTTTAGGTTAGTTTCATGCATTCCCTTAGGAAATAAGCTAGTTTTGGGTAGATATTCACTTACACCTTGATTCAAGCATACATTATGCATTTTACATTATTTCATGAGGATTTTGCATGAGTTTAGTGACAAATTGTATGCTGCATTGCCCATGACTTGGACTAGAACTTTGATGCACTCTATTGCTTGATTTCAGGACCAAAGGAAGCAAGGAATGGTAGGTAACTTGCAAAGTTAATGAGAAAAGTGATTGCCAATAACGTTCTCGAAGCCATCATTGACCACGTTAAGAGTCACGTTAACTAAGTTAACGTGAACTCTAACATGGAGAGGGGAAGTTGAGCCAACATTAGTGACACTTAACATTGTCACTAACGTTGGCAAACGCTCATAAGTGGCCACGTTAGAGTCCACGTTAACTTAGTTAACGTGGCCTCTAACGTTAAAAGGGGGAAGAAACGCCAACGTTAGTGACATTCAACATTGTCACTAACGCTGGCCTAAGGAGAAACATACCACGTTAACTCCCACGTTAACTTGGTTAACGTGGGAGCTAACGTAAGAAGCAAGAGTGGTCGACAACGTTAGTGACACCCAACATTGTCACTAACGTTGGAAGCAACCACACAACCCCCAAGGAGCCACATTAACTTCCACGTTAACTTAGTTAACGTGGAAGCTAACGTGTGAAAAAGAGGGTGATGGCCAACGTTAGTGACACTCAACATTGTCACTAACGTTGGAAGGAGCCACACAAGCCACTAAGATCCACGTTAACTCCCACGTTAACTTAGTTAACGTGGAAGCTAACGTTGATGAGTGAATGATGAGCCAACGTTAGTGACACCCAATATTGTCACTAACGTTGGGGATGGCTAAGCATGGCCACGTTAACCTAGTTAACGTGGACTCTAACGTGAGACATAGGGGCACCTTGGAACGTTAGTGACAATGTTGAGTGTCACTAACGTTCTCGAAGGATGGCAAGCCCACGTTAAAGAGCCACGTTAACTAAGTTAACGTGGGCTCTAACGTGGGAACAAAGGGGGCTTTTCAAAGTTATTGGGAATGTTAAGTCCCAATAATGTGTGCGAAGGACTTAGAGGCAACGTTAGTGGCAACGTTTGTGCCACTAACGTTGAAGTTAACGTGGCTTTTACTTAGGAACGTTAGTGAGAAAGTTGATTGTCACTAACGTTCTCGAACTCATATTTTCACTAAACGTTAACACCCCTAACGTCCTGAGCTAAAGTCTCTGCCCACTTCACACTTTCTCTCTGCAAGTAAAGCCAAGCCCAAATGAAGAAGAGAACTGCTTCAAACTCAAGATCCAAAGGCCCAAGACTTGAAGAGCCAACTAGAAGCTGAGAAAAGTAGTATATATAGGAGTAGCTTTGAATTGTTTAGGGAATTCTGAAAGTTGGAAAAGAGAACTACTCTCTGTATTTTACCTTCTCTGCATTTTCTAGTTTTATGATGTATTCTCCATCTTTGTTTTCATTTTCTAGAGCTATGAACAACTAAACCCCTTTCATTGGGTTAGGGAGCTCTGTTGTAAGTTGATGGATCAATACTAGTTTCATTATTCTTCTTCTCTCTTTTCTCTTGATTTTACTTGAAAGCTTTCGATCTTCATCCAATTGGGTAGCTATCTTGGAAAAGGAGCTATTCAGACTTGGATCTCTTCTGAACCTTGAAAGAGGAATGAAGAGATCAAGCTAGAAGTGCTTTCTCATGCTGGACCAAATTGGGTTTGGATGGATATGTGACTATAATCCTCTCAATTCCTGGTTTAGAAAATGCATGTGGTATAATCAGTGACCACACTTCATCTCTTCTCATGAGCAATTGACCAAGGAATTGGCTATTGATCAGGATTTGAGAGATTGAATTGCGAGAAATTGTAATTCAATCAATTAAGATTGCCAAGGAGATCAATGAGTGCATTGATTGAGGAAGAGATGAAAATGAACTTGATCCGGAGAATTGCAACATCTCCTAAGCCCAATGAACTCCCCATCTCTGATCTTACCCATTCTCTTTAATTTCTGCCATTTACTTTTATGAGCAAATCCCTCATTCCCATTTACAATTCTGCAATTTACTTTCAGTCATTTACTTCCAGTCCTTTAATTCTAGCATTTACTTTTCTGTTATTTACATTCCCGCCATTTTATTTTCTGCAACTCTCAACCCAACTTCTGGATTCGCTCAACTAGAACATTCTTGTAATTAAAGTTGCTTGATCAATCAATCCCTGTGGGATTCAACCTCACTCTATTGTGAGTTTTTACTTGACGACAAATTCGGTACACTTGCCGAAGGAAATTTGTTGAGAGATAGTTTCCACCTGCATCATGATGAATGTTGTGAAATATTATTGTTGATGAGGGTTGTTGATGTGGCTGATGAGTAATGATGAATATTATGTTGTTGGTAATTGGAGATGATTGTTTAAGGAGTTGATAAATTGAGGTATTAAATGTTGTTATTTGTTATGGTAGTTGAGAGTTGTTGATATTGTTGATGATTATTGATGATGTTGATGTATGATGTGAGAATTGGGAGATGATGACTGATGAGCGGATAATTTATACGCTTCTTGACATTGTTTTTAGTATGTTTTTAGTAGAATCTAGTTACTTTTAGGGATGTTTTCATTAGTTTTTATGTTAAATTCACATTTCTGGACTTTACTATGAGTTTGTGTGTTTTTCTACGATTTCAGGTATTTTCTGGCTGAAATTGAGGGACTTGAGCAAAAATCAGATTCAGAGGTTGAAGAAGGACTGTTGATGCTGTTGGATTCTGACCTCCATGCACTCAAAGTGGATTTTCTGGAGCTACAGAACTCGAAATGGCGCGCTTCCAATTGCGTTGGAAAGTAGACAGCCAGGGCTTTCCAGCAATATATAATAGTCGATACTTTGGCCAATAATAGACGACGCCAACTGGCGTTTAACGCCAGCTCTCTGCCCAAATCTGGCGTCCAGCGCCAGAAAAGGAGCCAAAACCAGAGTTGAACGCCCAAACTGGCACAAAAGCTGGCGTTCAACTCCAAGAAGGACCTCTACACGTGCAACACTCAAGCTCAGCCCAAGCACACACCAAGTGGGCCCCGGAAGTGGATTTATGCATCAATTACTTACTCATGTAAATCCTAGTAGCTAGTCTATTATAAATAGGACCTTTTACTGGTCCTTTTGACCATCCTGGATCCTGGATTGTATTTTGATCCTGTGATCACGTTTTGGGGGCTGGCCATCTCGGCCATGCCTGGACCTTTCACTTATGTAATTTTAACGGTAGAGTTTCTACACTCCATAGATTAAGGTGTGGAGCTCTGCTGTTCCTCAAAGATTAATGCAAAGTACTACTGTTTTCTATTCAATTCATCTTATTTCGCTTCTAAGATATTCATTCGCACTTCAACCTGAATGTGATGAACGTGACAATCATCATCATTCCCTATGAACGCGTGCCTGACAACCACTTCCGTTCTACCTTCGACTGAATGAGTATCTCTTAGATCTCCAAACCAGAATCTTCGTGGCGTAAGCTAGAATGATGGCGGCATTCAAGAGAATCCGGAAGGTCTAAACCTTGTCTGTGGTATTCCGAGTAGGATTCAATGATTGAATGACTGTGACGAGCTTCAAACTCGCGAGTTCTGGGCATTAGTGACAGACGCAAAAGGAGGGTGAATCCTATTCCAGCATGATTGAGAACCGACAAATGATTAGCCGTGCTGTGACAGAGCATGTGAGCATATTTTTCACTGAGAGGAGGGGATGTAGCCACTGACAACGGTGATGCCCTTGCATAAAGCCAGCCATGGAAAGGAGTAAGACTGATTGGATGAAGATAGCAGGAAAGCAGAGGTTCAGAGGAACGAAAGCATCTCCATTCGCTAATCTGAAATTCTCACCAATGATTTACATAAGTACTTCTATCCCTATTCTATTATTTATTATTCGAAAACATCATTATCAATTTATATCTGCCTAACTGAGATTTGCAAGGTGACCATAGCTTGCTTCATACCAACAATCTCCGTGGGATTCGACCCTTACTCACATAAGGTATTACTTGGACGACCCAGTGCACTTGCTGGTTAGTTGTATCGAAGTTGTGAACCATGGTATTGGCACCATGTTCTTGGTGCCATTGCCAGGGAAAGAAAGAGCCATGAATTTTACATAATTAAAGTGTAATCACGATTACGCGTACCAAGTTGCTCACGTTGCCAGGGATTGTTTGAGCCTGGACATCACAATTTCGTGCACCAAGTTTTTGGCGCCGTTGCCGGGGATTGTTCGAGTTTGGACAACTGACGGTTCATCTTGTTGCTCAGATTAGGTAATTTTATTTTTATTTTATTTTCAAAAATATTTCTAAAATTTTCTCATCTGATTTCGAAAATAATATAAAAATGTTTTCAAAAATTTTATTCAAAATTTTTAAGAATGAATTATAGTGTTTCATGAAGCATGTTGAAGCCTGGCTGGCTGTAAAGCCATGTCTAATTCCTTTGGGAATGAGTATGTCAGGCGTGTCATGTCTGAATTACATGCTGAAGCTTGGCTGGACATTGGCCATGTCTAGTGTTTTGGACCGGAGCTTTCATTGAAAGCTTGGCTGGCTAGTGAGCCATGTCTAATTCCTGGATTGAAGCTTTAGACTAAGAATGCAAGATTCCTGGAATTCATATTAAAAATTTTGGAATCCTTATTTTCCTTTTTCAATTAATTTTCGAAAAAAAATAAAAAAAATTAGAAAATCATAAAAATCAAAAAAAATATTTTTCATGTTTCTTGTTTGAGTCTTGAGTCATGTTATAAGTTTGGTGTCAATTGCATGTGCATATTGCATTTTTCGAAAATTCTCATGCATTCATAGTGTTCTTCATGATCTTTAAGTTGTTCTTGGTAAGTCTTCTTGTTTGATCTTGATGATTTTTTGTTTTGTGTCTATTATTGTTTTTCATATGCATTCTTGAATTCTTAGTGTCTAAGCATTAAAGAATTCTAAGTTTGGTGTCTTGCATGTTTTCTTTGCATTAAAAGTTTTTCAAAATTGTGTCTATGATGTTCATCTTGACATTCATAGTGTTCTTGGTGTTCATCTTGACATTCATAGCATTCTTGCATGCATCACATGTTTTGATCTAAAAATTTCATGCATTGCATCTTTTTCGTGTTTTTCTTTCTCATCATAAAAATTTCAAAAATAATAAAAAAAAATATATCTTTCCCATTTTCTCTCATCAAATTCGAAAATTTGGATTGACTTTTTCAAAAAATTTTAAAATCAAATTGTTTCTCATGAGTCAAATCAAATTTTCAGTTTGAAAATCTTATCTTTTTCAAAATCTTTTTCAAAAATCAAATCTTTTTCAAAATTCTTAGTTATTTTCGAAAATTCCAAAAATATTTTTCAAAAATCTTTTTCTTATTTTTATATCAAATTTTCGAAAATAACATAATCAATTAATGTTTTGATTCAAAAATTTGAAGTTTGTTACTTGCTTGTTAAGAAAGATTCAAACTTTGAATTCTAGAATCATATCTTGTGATTTCTTATGAATCAAGTCATTAATTGTGATTTTAAAAATCAAATCTTTTTCAAAACTAATTTCAATCATATCTTTTCAAAAATATCTTCTTATCTTTTTCAAAAATTTGATTTCAAAATATCTTCTCTAACTTCCTAACTTCTTATCTTTTCAAAATTGGTTTTCAAAATTTGTTTCAACTAACTAACTAACTTTTTGTTTGTTTCTTAACTTTTTCAAAACTACCTAACTAACTCTCTCTCTCTCATTTTTGAAAATATCTTCCCCCTTTTTCAAAATTTCTTTTTAATTTATTAATTATTTTAATTTTTAATTTTTAAATCTTAATTTTCGAAAATTACTAATATTTTTCAAAAAGTATTTTCAAAAATCACTAACTCTTTTTCAAAAATTATTTTCGAAAATTCCTCCTCTCCCATCTTATTCTATTTATTTATTCATCTACTAACATCTCATCTCACATCTCAACCCTCCTCACAGTTGTGTTTCTTCCATTATATTACATTCTTTGTCTCCCCCTCTTCTTCTACTCACACAGAGATCCCTATACTGTGGTATAAAGGATCTCTATTATTATTATTATTATTTTTTCTGTGCCCTCTTCTTTGTCATATGAGCAGGAGCAAGGACAAGAATATTCTTGTTGAAGCAGATCCGGAACCTGAAAGGACTCTAAAGAGAAAATTAAGAGAAGCTAAATTGCAACAATCCAGAAATAACCTTTCAGAAATTTTCGAACAAGAAGAGGAGATGGCAGCCGAAAATAATAATAATGTAAGGAAGATGCTTGGTGACTTTACTGCACCTAATTCCAATTTACATGGAAGAAGCATCTCCATTCCTGCCATTGGAGCAAACAATTTTGAGCTGAAACCTCAATTAGTTTCTCTGATGCAGCAGAACTGCAAGTTTCATGGACTTCCATCTGAAGATCCTTTTCAGTTCTTAACTGAATTCTTGCAGATATGTGATACTGTTAAGACTAATGGAGTAGATCCTGAAGTCTACAGGCTCATGCTTTTTCCTTTTGCTATAAGAGACAGAGCTAGATTATGGTTGGATTCTCAACCCAAAGACACCCTGAACTCTTGGGATAAGCTGGTCACGGCTTTCTTAGCCAAATACTTTCCTCCTCAAAAGCTGAGCAAGCTTAGAGCTGATGTTCAAACCTTCAGATAGAAAGAAGGTGAATCCCTCTATGAAGCTTGGGAAAGATACAAACAGTTGACCAAAAAGTGTCCCTCTGACATGCTTTCAGAATGGACCATCCTGGATATATTCTATGATGGTTTATCTGAGCTATCAAAGATGTCACTAGACACTTCTGCAGGTGGATCCATTCACCTAAAGAAAACGCCTGCAGAAGCTCAAGAACTCATTGACATGGTTGCTAATAACCAGTTCATGTACACTTCTGAAAGGAATCCTGTGAGTAATGGGACGCCTATGAAGAAGGGAGTTCTTGAAGTTGATACTCTGAATGCCATATTGGCTCAGAATAAAATATTGACTCAGCAAGTCAATATGATCTCTCAGAGTCTACATGGAATGTAAGCTGCATCCAACAGTACTCAAGAGGCTTCCTATGAAGAAGAAGCTTATGATCCTGAGAACCCTGCAATAGCAGAGGTGAATTACTTAGGTGAACCTTATGGAAACACCTATAACTCATCATGGAGAAATCATCCAAATTTCTCATGGAAGGATCAAAAGCCTCAACAAGGCTTTAATAATGGTGGAAGAAACAGGTTTAACAATAATAAACCTTTTCCATCATCCACTCAGCAACAGACAGAGAACTCTGAACAAAATGCTTCTAATTTAGCAAATCTAGTCTCTGATCTATCCAAGGCCACTGTGAGCTTCATGAATGAAATAAGGTCTTCGATTAGAAATTTGGAAGCACAAGTGGGCCAGCTGAGTAAAAGGATCACTGAAATCCCTCCCAGTACTCTCCCAAGCAATACAGAAGAGAACCCAAAAGGAGAGTGCAAGGCCATTGACATAAGCACCATGGCCGAACCTACAAGGGGAGTGGAGAACGCAAATCCCAAGGAGGAAGACCTCCTGGGACGTCCAATAGTCAATAAGGAGCTTCCCTCTGAGGAACCAAAGGACTCTGAGGCTCATCTAGAGACCATAGAGATTCCATTGAACCTCCTTATGCCCTTCATGAGCTCTGATGAGTATTCCTCTTATGAAGAGAATGAGGATGTTACTGAAGAGCAAACTGCCAACTTTCTTTGTGCAATCATGAAGCTGAATGCCAAATTATTTGGCATTGATACTTGGGAAGTTGAACCTCCCTTGTTCATCAATGAACTAAGTGATCTGGATCAACTAACATTGCCTCAGAAGAGACAGGATCCTGGAAAGTTCATAATACCCTGTACCATAGGCACCATGATCTTTAAGGCTCTATGTGACCTTGGTTCAGGAATAAACCTCATGCCCCTCTCTGTAATAGAGAAACTGGGAATCTATGGGGTGCAAGCTGCTAAAATCTCATTAGAGATGGCAGACAGTTCAACAAAACAGGCTTATGGACAAGTAGAGGACGTGTTAGTAAAGGTTGAAGGCCTTTACATTCCTGCTGATTTGATAGTCCTGGATACTGGAAAGGAAGAGGATGAATCCATCATCCTAGGAAGACCTTTCCTGGCCACAGCAAGAGCTGTGATTGATGTTGACAGAGGTGAAATAGTCCTTCAATGGAATAAGGACTCCCTTGTGTTTAAAACTCAAGGATCTCCCTCTGCAACCATGGAGAGGAAGCAGAAAAAGCTTCTCTCAAAGCAGAGTCAACCAGAGCCCCCACAGTCAAACTCTAAGTTTGGTGTTGGGAGGCCACAACCAAACTCTAAGTTTGGTGTTGAACTCTCATATCCAAACTCTAAGTTTGGTGTTGGAGAGTTTCAACAATGCTCTGAACATCTGTGAGGCTCCATGAGAGCCCACTGTCAAGCTATTGACATTAAAGAAGCGCTTGTTGGGAGGCAACCCAATTTTTATTTATCTAACTATATTTTTCTTAGTTATATGTATTTGTAGGTTCATGATCATGTGGAGTCACAAAATGAATATAAAAATTGAAAACAGAATCAAAAACAGCAGAAGAAAAATCACACCCTGGAGGAGCATCTGTCTGGCGTTCAGCCCCAGAACAGAGCATGGTTCTGGCGCTGAACGCCCAAAATGGGCAGCTTCTGGGCACTGAACGCCAGAATAGGCATGGTTCTGGCGTTCAACGCCAGAAATGGCACACAAATGGGCGTTGAACGCCCAAAATGGCCACCAACCTGGCGCTGAACGCCCAGAGTTGGGTGCAAAGGCATTTTTACATGCCTAATGGGTGCAGGGATGTAAATCCTTGAACACCTCAGGATCTGTGGACCCCACAGGATCCACTCAGGATCTGTGGACCCCACAGGATCCCCACCTACCTCCACTTACTTCTTCTCACCACTCTCTTTCACACAACCCCATAAACACTCTCCCCCAAAAACCCTTCACCAATCACCTCAAACTCTCTTCCCCATCACCTCTTCACCACTCACATCCATCCACTCTTCCCCATAAACCTACCTCATAAACTCCACCTACCTTCAAAAATTCAAAACCAATTTCCCACCCAAACCCACCCATATGGCCGAACCTTAACCCCCCCTCCATTCCCTATATAAAGCCCTCCATTCTTCATCAAATTCACACAACACACCCCTCTACACCCCTCTTGGCCGAAACCACATCTCCCTCTCCCTCTCTATATTTCTTCTTCTTCTTCATCTATTCTTTCTTTTATTGCTCGAGGGCGTGCAAGATTCTAAGTTTGGTGTGGTAAAAGCATAAGCTTTTTGTTTTTTCATTACCATTGATGGCACCTAAGACCGGAGAATCCTCTAGAAAGGGGAAAGGGAAGACAAAAGCTTCCACCTCTGAGTCATGGGAGATGGAAAGGTTCATCTCCAAAGCCCATCAAGACCACTTCTATGATGTTGTGGCCAAGAAGAAGGTGATCCCCGAGGTCCCTTTCAAACTCAAAAGAAATGAGTATCCGGAGATCCGACATGAAATTCAAAGAAGAGGTTGGGAAGTTCTAACAAATCCCATCCAACAAGTCGGCATCCTAATGGTTCAAGAGTTCTATGCTAATGCATGGATCACTAAGAACCATGATCAAAGTAAGAACCCGGATCCAAAGAACTATGTTACAATGGTTCGGGAGAAATACTTAGATTTTAGTCCGGAGAATGTGAGGTTGGCGTTTAACTTGCCCATGATGCAAGGAGATGAACGCCCCTACACTAGAAGGGTCAACTTTAATCAAAGGTTGGACTAAGTCCTTATGGACATATGCGTAGAAGGAGCTCAATGGAAGATTGACTCCAAAGGCAAGCCGGTTCAACTAAGAAGATTGGACCTCAAGCCTATAGCTAGAGAATGGTTGGAGCTCATTCAATGCTCAATCATTCCCACTAGCAACCGGTCTGAAGTTACTATAGACCGGGCCATCATGATCCATAGCATCATGATTGGAGAAGAGGTGGAAGTTTATGAGATTATACCTCAAGAACTCTACAAGGTGGCTGACAAGTCTTCCACTATGGCAAGGTTAGCCTTTCCTCACCTCATTTGCCACCTATGTAATTCGGCTGGGATTGACATAGAGGGAGACATCCTCATCAAAGAGGACAAGCCCATCACTAAGAAGAAGATGGAGCAAGCAAGAGAGCCCATTCATGGAGCTCAAGAGGCCTATGAAGCTCATCACCATGAGATCCCGGAGATGCCTCAAATGCACTTTCCTCCACAAAACTATTGGGAGCAAATCAACACCTCCCTAGGAGAATTGAGTTCCAATATGGGACAACTAAGGGTGGAACATCAAGAGCACTCCATCATGCTTCATGAAATAAGAGAAGATCAAAAAGCAATGAGGGAGGAGCAACAAAGACAAGGAAGAGACATAGAAGAGCTCAAGGACATCATTGGTTCCTCAAGAAGGAAACGCCACCATCACTAAGGTGGATTCATTCCTTGTTCTTGTTTCTTCTGTTTTTCGTTTCTATGATTATGTGCTTATCTGTGTTTGTGTCTTCATTACATGATCATTAGTAGTTAGTAACTTTGTCTTAAAGTTATAAATATCCTATGAATCCATCACCTCTCTTAAATGAAAAATGTTTTAATTCAAAAGAATAAGAAGTACATGAGTTTCGAATTTATCCTTGAACTTAGCTTAATTATATTGATGTGGTGACAATGCTTCTTGTTTTCTGAATGAATGCTTGAACAGTGCATATGTCTTTTGAAGTTGTTGTTTAAGAATGTTAAATATGTTGGCCCTTGAAAGAATGATGACTAGGAGACATGTTATTTGATAATCTGAAAAATCATAAAAATGATTCTTGAAGCAAGAAAAAGCAGCAAAGAACAAAGCTTGCAGAAAAAAAATATAGGCGAAAAAAAAAAATAGAAAAATAAGAAAAAGAAAAAGCAAGCAGAAAAAGTCAATAACCCTTAAAACCAAAAGGCAAGGGCAAATAAAAAGGATCCCAAGGCTTTGAGCATCAGTGGATAGGAGGGCCTAAAGGAATAAAATCCTGGTCTAAGCGGCTAAACCAAGCTGTCCCTAACCATGTGCTTGTGGCGTGTAGGTGTCAAGTGAAAACTTGAGACTGAGCGGTTAAAGTCAAGGTCCAAAGCAAAAAAAAAAGAGTGTGCTTAAGAACCCTGGACACCTCTAATTGGGGACTTTAGCAAAGCTGAGTCACAATCTGAAAAGGTTCACCCAATTATGTGTCTGTGGCATTTATGTATCCGGTGGTAATACTGGAAAACAAAGTGCTTAGGACCACGGCCAAGACTCATAAAGAAGCTGTGTTCAAGAATCATCATACTGAACTAGGAGAATCAATAACACTATCTGAACTCTGAGTTCCTATAGATGCCAATCATTCTGAACCTCAATGGATAGAGTGAGATGCCAAAACTATTCAAGAGGTAAAAAGCTACAAGTCCCGCTCATCTGATTGAAGCTATGTTTCATTGATAGTTTGGAATTTATAGTATATTCACTTCTTTTTATCCTATTTGATTTTCAGTTGCTTGGGGACAAGCAACAATTTAAGTTTGGTGTTGTGATGAGCGGATAATTTATACGCTTTTTGACATTGTTTTTAGTAGAATCTAGTTACTTTTAGGGATGTTTTCATTAGTTTTTATGTTAAATTCACATTTCTGGACTTTACTATGAGTTTGTGTGTTTTTCTGTGATTTCAGGTATTTTCTGGCTGAAATTGAGGGACTTGAGCAAAAATCAGATTCAGAGGTTGAAGAAGGACTGCTGATGCTGTTGGATTCTGACCTCCCTGCACTCAAAGTGGATTTTCTGGAGCTACAAAACTCAAAATGGCGCGCTTCCAATTGCGTTGGAAAGTAGACATCCAGGGCTTTCCAGCAATATATAATAGTCCATACTTTGGCCAAGAATAGACGACACAAACTGGCGTTCAACGCCAGCTCTCTGCCCAAATCTGGCGTCCAGCGCCAGAAAAGGAGCCAAAACTAGAGTTGAACGCCCAAACTGGCACAAAAGCTGGTGTTCAACTCCAAGAAGGACCTCTACACGTGCAACACTCAAGTTCAGCCCAAGCACACACCAAGTGGGCCCCGGAAGTAGATTTATGCATCAATTACTTACTCATGTAAACCCTAGTAGCTAGTCTATTATAAATAGGACCTTTTACTGGTCCTTTTGACCATCCTGGATCCTGGATTGTATTTTGATCCTGTGATCACGTTTTGGGGGCTGGCCATCTCGGCCATGCCTGGACCTTTCACTTATGTAATTTTAACGGTAGAGTTTCTACACTCCATAGATTAAGGTGTGGAGCTCTGCTGTTCCTCAAAGATTAATGCAAAGTACTACTGTTTTCTATTCAATTCATCTTATTTCGCTTCTAAGATATTCATTCGCACTTCAACCTGAATGTGATGAACGTGACAATCATCATCATTCCCTATGAACGCGTGCCTGACAACCACTTCCGTTCTACCTTCGACTGAATGAGTATCTCTTAGATCTCCTAACCAGAATCTTCGTGGCGTAAGCTAGAATGATGGCGGCATTCAAGAGAATCCGGAAGGTCTAAACCTTGTCTGTGGTATTCCGAGTAGGATTCAATGATTGAATGACTGTGACGAGCTTCAAACTCGCGAGTTCTGGGCGTTAGTGCCAGACGCAAAAGGAGGGTGAATCCTATTCCAGCATGATCGAGAACCGACAGATGATTAGCCGTGCTGTGACAGAGCATGTGAGCATATTTTTCACTGAGAGGAGGGGATGTAGCCACTGACAACGGTGATGCCCTTGCATAAAGCCAGCCATGGAAAGGAGTAAGACTGATTGGATGAAGATAGCAGGAAAGCAGAGGTTCAGAGGAACGAAAGCATCTCCATTCGCTTATCTGAAATTCTCACCAATGATTTACATAAGTACTTCTATCCCTATTCTATTATTTATTATTCGAAAACATCATTATCAATTTATATCTGCCTAACTGAGATTTGCAAGGTGACCATAGCTTGCTTCATACCAGCAATCTCCTTGGGATTCGACCCTTACTCACGTAAGGTATTACTTGGACGACCTAGTACACTTGCTAGTTAGTTGTATCAAAGTTGTGAACCATGGTATTGGAACCATGTTCTTGGCGCCATTGCCAGGGAAAGAAAGAGCCATGAATTTTACATAATTAAAGTGTAATCACGATTACGCGTACCAAGTTGCTCACGTTGCCAGGGATTGTTCGAGCCTGGACATCACAATTTCGTGCACCAATGACTGTTGAGGATTGTTAATGGTTGATGGGGTTTATTGATGTTGAGAGAGTATAGTGGGATGATAGTTTGTGATGTAAATTGTTGAGATTTGAGTTTACAAGTAGAATTTGGTATATGGAATTGATGATGTTATGTGTTGCTAAATTATGGATTGGTGGTAATATGTGGTGTAATGGTTGAGTAATTTTAGGTGTGAAATATATAGATTAAGATGAAATAATATTGGTTATGATGATTGATATTGATAGATTTAGGATTAATGAAAGTATTGGTGGAGGGTTGATTTTTAGTGCTATATGATTGATGTTGAGATCGAGAATGAGGAAGTGTGATGAAATTAATGGTATGCAAAGTGTAATATGATATAAAGGTTAGATGTTGATGAAAAATGGAATTTGGAATGGTTTTATTTGGTTTTGGTTGGTTTGAGTTGAGAAATTGGGAAGAGTTGGAATTTGTGAACTTTTGGTTAAAAATATATTTTTGGTAAACTTTGTCTGATCATAATTTTTGCCTCGGTTTTCAAAATTTGTTGAATTTGGGTTTAGAAATAAAGATTATTGAAAACCCTTCGATTTGATATAAGGTTTGTAAAATTTGGATATTTGTAGAGGAAGTTATGATCATTCAAAGATTGGTGTCAAAATCTGGAAATTTTGCAGAGTTGCAGAATTTTATGATTTCTGGTATGTGCATACGCACAGCCTTGCGCACACGCACATACCAAGGAAGTTTTACAACCTGTGCGTACGCACACGTTGGGAAGGTTAGTCTGTTGGGGGTACTAGCACAGGTTGTGCGAGTGAACAGACATTGTGAATTTTGGTACATGTGCGTACGCACACCCCTGTGCGTACGCACACGTTTTGAAACTTCCTGGGCGTGTGCACGCACACCCCTGTGCGTACGCACACGCGCTGTTTCTCAAATTTAAAACTTTTCAAATGTTTCACCTTCCCAACAAGATTGTAAGCTTCTATAACACCATTTTAAGACTCTTGGACATAATTTTTTTGGGTATGAGAATATATGGAGAGAACTTAAGGGATTTAGTGATGTTATTTTGAAAAGTTAGAGAACAGAGGCTTAGGTTTCTAGTGTACTGAGGCTGGATTTGGTGGAGTGCAAAAGAAGAATGTTATATGAATTGAGAAAGTGAAAAACTAGTGAGTTCGGAATAGGAAGTTGTGAATTGAGAATGGTTGTGACGAGTATGAGTGGAAGGGTGCTATGAGCAGTGGCCTCTGAGATTGAATATGTGATTACGATATGCATTGTTCTCCGTCGTAGGGGCTGTGCCAGTCTCCCGCCTACGTTCGGGTGTGAGAGTTGAAGCTGGGCTTCTCACTCATATTTCTCGCAACCAGAGGTAGGTGGTAGGGCACGCTCCCTCAGAATATTTCCCTCTGAAAGGAGGAGGTGGTAGGGCACTTATCCATCGGAATTATTCCTCCTGAAAATGCGACTTCTCTTTTATTGCAAGGTGGTAGGGCACTAACCCATGGAATCATGCGGCAACCAGAGGAAGGTGGTAAGGCACGCTCCCTCAAAATATTTCCCTCTGAAAGGAGAAGGTGGTAGGGCACTCATCCCTCAGAATTTTCCTCCTTATGCGCAATAGAGAGACTAATCTGGAAGTTGTCGACCGGATTTTCTGTCGGGTTTGGCGATAACCGACATGTGATATCACAACCATTAGGACAGACATTGATCATATGCATCTTCTATATGCTTGCTTGCTTTGTTTACTTGAGCTTGCCTAATTGTATAATATGCCTACTTGCTTCTTGAATTACTTGCTGTAAATGAATACTATCTGTGTTTTACTTGTTTGCATTTATCTGTGTTTGTATCGTGCTGAGGAGGTTAGGTAGGTGGTGGCGATGGGATCGCACGGAGGTTAGGTTGGCGAAGGCCGTGAGATACAGTAGTGTGATTAGCATTAATTAGAATTTTCCCTAAGTTTAGATAACCTGGTTTATGGTTTAAGTTCTTTATATATTTATTTATTTTGTTCTAAGCTTGAATATCCGTATGTGATGTGAAGTTCTAGGATTTTTTTCGGCGTCCCGGAGCCTTACATCTTACATCATTGGGCACTGTTACCATACTGAGAACCTCCGGTTCTCATTCCATACTTTGTTGTTGGTTTTCAGATACAGGTTGCAACCTACCTCGGTGAGTTGCTTTGATGGTGACAGAAGCGGAGGATCCGGATATCTTTTGGAGTCTTATTGATTTATTTTGTTTAAACATCTCTCACTTTTGTATTTTGTTTTAGCCTAGAGGCATGTATTGAGAGAAAAATACTTGTATAAGCTGTTTTACTGTCTGGTTTCATGTACGGTCTGTATATGGCTAGCCGGCTTAAACTCCGTGAGCCGTGGCTAGATTCTCATGATATTATACTATGATATTTTGTTATATGGTACCTACTTCAGTCACTTTATGTTAGTAGCTTCGCTAGTACGTTTTGCACTTTTCAAATCCTGTTTTTGAGCTATATCCTTCATCAGGCTTCTAGAATATATTATTTCTTTCTATATAAATATGTATAAGCCTTAGAATGGTCGTAACCTTTGGTTGACCTTTGCTTTACGGCTAGAGGTAAGGCTTAGGTTAATTGGGGTGTTATAATGAACGTCCAAAACTGGCATTCAACGCCACCAAGGGACCAAGGGAGCAGCGCATTCACCCACTAACTGGGGTTCAACGCCATTTCTCCAAGTTGAACGCCAGGCTTGGATGAAGCACATGACCAAAGTGGGCCCAAAGTGGATTTTAGCACTCCTTAGCTTAGTTTTGTTTATCCTTGTACTTTTTAATTTTAAATTAATATCTTTTAGGGTTAGCATCTTCTATTTATAGAGGAGATCACTTAGGTTTAGAGGATCAATCTTTTACTACCAGACACCTAAGTTTTCTTCTTAAATTATGAGAAACTAAACCTCCTAAGTTAAGGTTAGGAGCTGTGCTTGTCCTATGGATTAATATGATTACTTCTCTATTTTAATATGTGTTTGATTCTATTCTATGATGTATTGTCATTCTTCATCTAAATGAATCTGGGGTAGAACGAAAGTAAGACCCCTTATTCTACATGAGTTCTTGCGAGTATTGACCGGATAGTATTGAGTTAAAGCTTGAGAATACATCTCCTAAACTAATAATTTATCTGGGCTAATTGGGATATGTGACATATAATCTCATTAGTTATGGGTAATGAGGTTTCTATGGCGTTAAGGCTAGAATATTGAGCTTCATTCTTCGATCCAGAAGATCTGACCTTGTTTATGGCGTTTTGAGTAAGATCAAAAGAGAATTAATTGCGTGAGCTTCACCCTCGTTCACATTAAATGACCGTTAACAACGGCATTTGATGTGGATTAGAGGAGATTAACTTGCTTAGAGGACTGGAGTTAATCACTTACAGCTTTAGTGCTTTACCATAGAATGAATCCTTCGTTGTTAAAGTAGTCTGTAAGAAGTATTAATCCAGAAAGATAAAGCATCTCCAAAGTCTTAACTGATTTCTCATTAATTATTTCTACATCAATTCTTTACTATTTTCTTTATTATTTTGTTTATGCGCCTACAACAACAACCACTATCTTTCTATTCGCCTGACTAAGATTTGCAGGATAACCACTGCTTGCTCAATACAACAATCCTCATGGGATCGTCCCTCACTCGCCTGAAGTATTACTTGGACGACCCGGTGCACTTACCGGTGAAGTTGTGCGAGTTCAATTTCATGCACCAATGTTCAATATTTATTGGTGATTTAAGGTTGTTAGTTGATTTTGTTTCCTCTAACGTTATCCTTTCACTAAGCCTAATTAGTGAGTTGGTTAGGATTTGTGTAATGAGATCAATTATGCCTACTTAACTTTTTCCAATGTTTAGGAATTAACAAAGTGGGATTAACTCTTCATAATTGCCATGTTTGTGGTTGATGACAAGGATAGTGATCCTTGACTCTGAACCCTTGCCAAGATCCTTCTTGCATTTGAATTTCTTTTCCTTTGCCTTAATTGCTTTTAGTTTAATTTTTTGCATGCTTATTTAATTCTTGCTATTTGAATTCTTGTTTATTGCGATCAAACTCGCATTTTCTCATAGCCAATAATACTTGTGCAGCCGATTACAATTCCTTGGGAGAATGGCCCGGGATTTAAAACTCCCAATATTTGATTTAAATTGTGACAATTTTCTAAACTTTGATAGGGTTATTTTCCGGTTTAGGGCTATACTATTGATGAATTTGAGTTTTATAACTTGTGAATTTCTAAACCAGTATCTAGCCTGCATCATGTTTTTGGCGCCGTTGCCGGAAAATTTGCAATGTGTGCTTATTATTGGTTATTATGAATATATGAATAGTGTGAATAACTTCTTTTTGGTTATTTCTTGATTTTTGTTAGTAGTTAATAGTTGGTTTTTCTTTATTTCTTGACATCTTTTGTTTCTATTATCTATCTTCTTTATGAATTTTCATCGTTATGGTTTTAGGTATAATTGTAGAAATGTTGTAGGAAATGGCAATTTCAATGATGGTTTGTACCAAGGATTGAATTATCATTTGAGGGAGGAGCCACATGCATACGGAAAATCCTCAAGGAAATGTTCTCCTCCATCCTACTATGATCATGCCTCCTCCTATAGTACATATCAACCCAATGGATATGGTGACCCTTGCTATGGTTATGAACCTCAATCACTATATTTCTATGAATCTCATCCTCAACGTTGTCTTTAACCACAATACTCTATAGCCTCACTCCACCACCAATCACCTCCATTGGATCCAACTTTGTATCCACCTTCCAACCAACTTTATGAACCTTACAATCAACCTTGTAAGACTTATCACCAACCTTGTGAGCCTCATGAACAACCATACTTTGAACCACCATCATCTCAACATCACTACTCCCATAACCTTCTTGAACAATTACCTCTATATACACCACTTCAATATTCTCACCCTTTTGAACCACCTCCCATATTTGAAGATTTTCTCCCACACAATGAATCCTCCTTTCTACTACAACCCCTCATGGAAGAAGTGTTCCAACCATCAATCCAAGAGCAAGAGGAGCTTCGATCCATTCTCTGAGAACAACAAGAATCAATCAAGCGTCACGACGCTATCATCGCTACCTTAGCCGAAGCCTTAACTCGTTTAGCCTCACTACTTTCATTCAATCAAAGCACTCCCATTAGAGGATGTGAAAAACTAGTTTCAACAAACGAGCGTAGTGTAAAAGGGAACTTGGAGCCTTAGGAGAAAGAAGAGGAGTCAAGGTGTGAAATGCAATAATGGGAGATTGTTGAATGCGTTAAATTGGAAGGAGTGGTTAAAAGTTTAGGAGGAGTTGAGCAAGACATAGACTCTATTATTCAGGATGATTCCACTCCAATCAATGATCTCATTGAGATTGTTGAGCCTTCCTCCATAAAGTGTGAAATTGATATTGAGGAGAACTGTGCACAACCTTCGAGATAAAACTTGAGCAATAAGGAATATACAGAAGAAGTTAGTGAACAAGGAATAGAACTTGAAGAAGCTTGTCAAGGGTGTAAGTAGTTGGAAAAAATTCAAAGGGAGTAGTCATAACCATGGCAATTCCATTAGAAACCTCTCTTCCTATGTTCCCACCATCCAACACAACCAAATGCTCAGTAAAATCTTCTTAAGCTTCCCGTCCGTTTCTTGAAAAAAGATAAGGTTGTAAGGGGTGAGAACCTAACCACACGGTTTCAGTATATGGGTGTCAGAATTGTTATAAAAGGATATATATATATAATATAATATAGCAAATTCGTTTAACAATAGTGATCATTGCTCGTCCTATGGATCTTTTCTCTACCCATTTGTCTCAATTTTAACCCCATCTAGTTCTTTAATCATTAATTCACCAAACATCAATCTTTTCCCTAATAATATACAACATACTAATCAAATATACGACCCAGCAATAGGCCACCTAAGTTCCCACGTTTCAAGCCAACCATAATATCCACCCCCAAATTCAATCATGGGCATTTCTCGTACAAATTCCAATTTCATCAATCACACTAAAACACATTAATACATATCAATTTTCACCACACTTACCAAGGGGTGCAACTTATCCAATCACGGCCTCCGGCCCAAAATTCATTCATGTTCAAACAATCATAGCCTCCGGCCCAAAATATACCTCAACACGTCAAGAGATATAATTCAATAAATAGTGGCCTCTGATAAACCACTATTTTACGGATTATCTTGTGCTCATTTGAGTGGATTTTATCAATCTTTCATACACTTGTTCATACTAATTGCATGATTTTACATTTTCCTTCCTAATTTTGTGCTATGATTGAAAACATATTTCTTTGACCTTAAATTTGCTAAAATTAATTCCCTCTTATCACCATTCGATGCCTTGATATGTGCGTTAAGTAATTTCAGGCTTTATAGGGCAGGAATGGCTTAGAGAATGGAAAGGAAGCATGCAAAAGTGGAAGGAATACAAGAAGTTGAAGAAACTGCAAAGCTGTCAGCCTGACCTCTTCGCACTCAAACGGTCATAACTTGAGCTACATAGGTCCAAATGACGCGGTTCCAGTTGCTTTGGAAAGATAACATCTGGGGCTTCGAAATGATATATAATTTGCTATAGTTTCCTTGAGAATAGATGACGCAGACACGTGCATCACGTGCATGCATCGCATCTGCGAAAATCAGCATGACAGAATTCGCAATCAGCGATTTCTGGGCTGTTTCTGGCCCAGTTCTCGACCCAGAAAACACAGATTAGAGGCTTTAAAGTGGGAGAATGCATTTATTCAATGATAGAGACAACATTCATTCACATAATTTTAGGTTTAGATGTAGTTTTTAGAGAGAGAGGCTTTCTCCTCTCTCTTAGGATTAGGATTTAGGATTTCTATTATGATTAGGCTACTTCTCTTCAATCACAGGTTCAATGTTCCTTTAATTTATTTTCTATTTTTATTTATTCTATTACTTTAATTGATATTTATCTTTTCAATTTGGTTTATGAACTCCATGTTAGGATTGATTTTCTTAATGAATACATATTGAGGTATTTCAGATTTATAATTGTTTTATTCAGTTATTGATGCTTTTAATTTAATTTAGATTTTTCTCCTTTTTGCTTTGGTTAAGTAATTGGTAACACTTGAGTTATCAGACTCAACAGTTGATTGAAAATTGAGAATTGCTGATTGATTTGGATCGCTCTAAAGCTAGTCTTTCCACAGGAGTTGACTAGGACTTGAGGATCAAATTGATTGGTCCACTTAACTTTCCTTTATTTAGTAAGGGTTAACTAAGTGGGAGCAATAACAATTCTCATCACACCTGATAAGGATAACTGGGATAGAATTTCTAGTTCTTATACCTTGCCAAGAGATTTTCTAATTATTAATTTATTTTTCTTGCCATTTAAATTACTTGTTCCTTATTTCAAAAACCCAAAACAAAAATATACAATTTCCATAACCAATAATAAATCATACTTCCCTGTAATTCCTTGAGAAGACAACTCGAGGTTTAAATACTTCGGTTATATATTTTATTGGGTTTTGTTACTTGTGACAACCAAACTTTTGTACGAAAGGATTCTCTGTTGGTTTAGAAACTATACTTACAATGTGATTATTTTAATAAAAATTCTTTACTGGCAGGAATCAGTTCGTCAAAATGGCGCCATTGCCGGGAAATTGCGAACGTGTGCCTTATTATTGGTTATTGTAAATATTTGCTTTTTGCTTGTTTATTTGTTTTTATTTTTGCTTTTTCTTAAATTAAGAGGTTATTGGTTTTTATTTAGTTATTAAAATTTTTGAAAATAATGTTTCTTGTTCTTTCTTGATTTTCAAGTTGTTCTTCGTGTTCATCTTGACCTTCAAGTTGTTCTTGGTTGTTTTCTTTATTTTGATCTAAAAATTTTAAGTTTGGTGTCATTTTATTGTTTCTCTCTTTCCTCATTAAATTCAAAAAATATATTTTCTCTTTATTTTAATTGATTTCTTTGAAAATTACAAAAAAAAATTCAGATTTTTATTTTAAAATTTTTATCTTATCTTATCTTAGTTTTAAATTTCAAAATTCAAATCTTTTTCAAAAATCATATCTTTTTTAAAATCTTATCTTATCTTATTTCAAAATCAAATTTCAAATTTCAATATTTAAATTTCAAAATTCAAAATTCAAATTTCAAATTTAAATTTAAAATTTTAAAAATCAAACCTTTTCAAATCTTTATCTTATATTGTTGTCAGTGTTTCTAGTTTTAGGAGTTTATTTTCATTGATTTTTTTATTAGTTTTTGTTTTTATTTTCTTTTGCTATTATGAATTCTCACACCTCTGGTTTCAAGTTTGGTTCTAATGTTGTTGGAAGGAATGGAAGCTATAACAGGAACATACATCAAGGTCGGAATAATCAAAGTTGGAAGGAGCCACAAGGATCTGATCAACCCTTTCGGCAACAACACCTTCCAAGATACCATGGACAACGACCATCCTACAATGCATGCCCAGACATTAGATATGGTGAACCCCTTCTTGACAACCAACAAGCCCCATCATATGCTTATGAACCACCTCCCCAACACACCTTTGAACCACTATACTCACAAGCCCCTTTACACCATTCACCTCCATATGACCCCAACCTCCACTGGATGACAACACCCTTGGTGTTATTCACCAAGGGCAAACAGAGCTTCATACCACACTTACCGCTATCACTAGTCTCACCTCTACTCTTCAAGTACTTATATCCCGCATGGACTAATCCTCCACCTCAAATACTCAGCCCTCAAGCTCTGGTGCACCACCACCCTTGAGAAAAATTGTCATGAAGTGGAAGACATCAAGGAGGAGTTTGATTTTGTACTAGAACAACTGGAGGAAGCCGTAATTATTGAAGAGGAAGAAGCGGTTCAAGACTTAGGAAATGCGGAATGTCCATGGGAAAGCCCAGTTATAGAGCCCCCTTCTAAGGAGTTTGAATTTGATGTTGAGGAGGGTGTACAACCTCCAAGACATATCATGGTTGAAGACTTTGAAGGGGATGATCAAGAGATGAATTCAATCATTGATGAATTCTTATCTACATTTGAATCCTCTCCCATTGGACTAGACATGGAGATCAAAGAAGAAGAAGCACAACCTCCCATGCCTTTAGTGAACAATGAAGAAGAGATCGAATTGGAAGAAAGCTACCAAGACGAAGAGGTTGATATTGAAGAAGCTTGCAAAGAGGTGGAAGTTGTCAAAGAAGAGCTCAGGGGAATGGAGCTGGAAATCACCTTGCCCAAGTTGTTAGAGACCTCTTCCCCGAAGCCATCACCATCCATTCCTTCATTCAAGTAGGTAAATCTTTCATCTCTAAGCCTAATTAGCTCACTTGAATATGCTTTGCTTGAGACAGATGGTCAACTTAGAGCTCTTTGTGGCATTAAGAGTAAGAGGGAAATGGTTAGTAGTAGGAGTTGCCCTACAAGGTTCAATACGGGTGCACACTCCAAGTTGAAGTGCAAGTATTGGTGTAGAGCTCGATAAAATGGGTCTAGGAAGCTATTTGGATGCCGTAGTGAGAATTCAGATTGCTTACCATCCAGATGGAATCATCATGTTCCACTTGAAGACGGGTGCAGAAACAAGATTTGGGATCCAGGCATACATGAGGATCAAATTTGGGAGCTCAAGGCTTGTGAAGAACTCCATCAAAGCTTGAGGAATTTACTTGGTATTGATAGAGCTTATTGGAAGTCCAAGCATTAGTGGAAGTTTCAAGACGAGTTCAAGCACAAGCCACCATGACAAGGAGCTCACCAAATGTCCAACTTAAGGACTTTAACTAAAAGTGCTATGTTGGAGACAACCCACCATGGTATGATCGTTCCATTTCAGTCTTAGTTTTATTTTACTTTATTCTATTTAATTTTTGTTAAGGACTCTTCTCATAATCTCTGCATATAGCTGCATATAGCCTGCATTTGCATTTGCATTCTGCATATAAAAAAAATGCACGCGACGCGTAAGCGTCGCTGATGCGTCCGCGTCATAAGTGCGTTCTGAAGGAAAGAGAATTAAACAGAAAGTCACGCGAAAGCGTGGCTGGAGGCGTGCCTTAGGCACAAACATGCCCACGCGACCGCGTCAATGACGCGTCCGCGTCATTCTGAAAAAGAGCCTCCCACACATCCGCGTCATCCACGCGACCGCGTGGCACTGCGAAATCGACGTAAATGGGTGTATGGCAGAGAGTTATGGTGGAGTAGGGCTGGAATGATGCTGGAAGCACAAGCCCTATCACGCGACCGCGTACCCCACGCGGCCGCGTCGTTTTTGAAAATATGCCATTCACGCGATCGCGTCACCCACGCGAACGTGTCACCCTAAATTTTGGCAAAATACAAACAAAACAGAAAGTCGTGCAAACGCGAGGCTGCTCTCGCGCCACTAGCACAAATCAAGTCACGCGAACGCGTGCCCCACGCGTCCGCGTCGCATGCGACGAACAGTTTATCCAGATCAGCGCCAGAATTTCTATCTTTTCTTCTCCAATCCTACTTATCTTTCTATTATCATTCTTTCTTCTTTCTTCTATCTTTTCTTATTCTTTCTTCCTCTTTTCTTACTTTCTTCTTCTTCATCTCTTTAACTTCTCATCCTTCTTTACTTTCATTCTATTTTACTTAATTTATCTGCATACTTTCATTCATTGCATTTTAATTTTGTGCATATTTTTATTTTCTTTTCTAAATTTATTATTTTTCCATTGGTGTTAAATTTTCTTATTCAACTGTGCATCTTGAATTATTTTGGTGCTTCGTGACTTGTTTTAAACTGTTGGGTGTTATTAATCATAAGTCAATACTAATTTTTATAATACTTGTACTCCTCTTGCATTGATATGAACTTACACTATCCTGCATTACCCATACTCTCTTCCCCTTTGTTGCAACTTTTGTACTCTTAATTTGCCATGTGCTTCTATTGTTTTCTCACTTGCATGTTGTAGCTACCATGTAATTGAGACCCTTATTATTTGACATTAACACTCATATTTTATTTGTTTTCTATCTTTGTTTCTGGGTTATTTTTCTTCTTTTCCTCTTCTTTCAGGATGGCCACTGGAAAAGGAAAGGAAAAGAACTTCTATATGGGGCGACAGACAAGTCCACCTGCACAATCTCTACAGAAAAGCATCTGTTGGAGCAACCCGTCCATTTGCACATCTCAGCATGCACCGAGGACGGTGCAATCTTTAAGTGTGGGGAGGTCGATACCGATCTCCATGGGTTAGTTATTTTCTTCTCAACACCAATATTTTATTTTCTTTGTTTGTTCATTGTTGCATTTGCATGTTTGATTGCATATTTGTTTGATTTTGTGCATATTCTACCACTGCTTGGTTAAAGTAATATTTTCTTTTTCAAGAAACTTTTTATAAAATTTCACTAATTTGATTTAAAATTTTTGATAAACTTGTCTGAAGAAATATTATACTCACTACAAGAAAAATACCCATTCAGCCACACTATTTTTAAACTACATTTGAAAAGCGTAGCCTATTTTATGAATAGGCTACGCTTTTATTAGTGATGCCTTTTTATAAGAGAAAAAGAAACACAATTTTGGAATCATTTAAAAAGTGTAGCCTTAGGTATTATAGAAATCACTTATAAAGCGTAGCTGAATGTTGATATTTATGGGTCCACTTTTCATATCTAAGGGAGTGCTTTTAGAGTGTAGTGATAAACCACTATTTTATGGTTTGTATTGTGTTTAATTGTGTGGTTTTATCATGATCCTGACCCACTTATTCATTAAAATAGCATGCATTTATATTTCCTTCCTGAAATTATTACATGAGTGAAAACTGCTTCCTAGAGACTTTTAATTATACATTTTACTTCTCCTTTATTCCATTCGATGCCACGATCTGTGTGTTAAGCGTTTCAGGCTTTATAGGGCAAGAATGAGTTGGAGATTAGGAAGGAAGCTAGCAAAAATGGAAGGAACATAAGAAATTGAGGAGATGACCAGCGAGAAGCGATGCAGTCGCATGGACGACGCGACCACGCAGAGACGATCAAATCGCAGTGACGCGGCTGCATGGATGACGCGACCGCGCAAAATGAAAAAGCACGAGCGACGCGGAGGCGTGGACGACGCACCCGCATGGTGAAGCGAAACGCGAATGACGTGTCCGCATGAGCGACGCGATCGCGTGGCATGCGCGATCTGCATAAATTGCAGAATCGCTGGGGGCGATTTTGAACCCTATTTTGACCCAATTTTCGGCCTAGAACAGCAGACTAGAGCCAAAGAACATGCAGAAACCAGGGACAACATTCATTCTACACAGTTTTAGTTTTTAGGTCTAGTTTTTACTCCTCCTCTAGGTTTTCTCTCTACACATTCATAGTTCTTAGAATTTTAGTTTCTCTTACTTTTTTTGGCATTGGAACACTGAGAAGAGTTATTACCTCATCAAGACTTCGTCATTCTAGTTCGTTTTCGTTACTTGGTTTACTCTTCCATGTTCTTTGCTTTATTTAATTTTACCATTGGAATATTCTTAGGATTATTTAATACAAGGATCACTTTTATTTTTAATTGACTATTTTGATTTTTATTTACAATGTCTTCCTATAATTCCTTTTTATATGCTATGAATTTTACATTCACAATAAGCGAGTAGTTCCCTAACTTGATGGGGAATTGATTGAAAGGAACCCTTGAGTTGGAAGGCTTGAAAGAAAAATTGTAATTGGGTTTATGGTTGGATTGCCTCCTAATCACTAACACCAATCCCTTTTAATTAAGTGGATTGCAACTTGTGAACGGACGTAGCATTCCAATGTGTTTGTAATTTCAACTTTCTGTGACACCTTTCTAAATTGATAGGCGGATTTATGGCAAATTAAGAACTATACTTGCAATGTATATATTTTAACAATTTTAATTCGCCATTTTCTGCCCGCATCAATTTTTGGTGCCGTTGCCGGGGAGTTGCAATAGAGTGCTAAAGTTATTAATTAGAATTTATTTATTTGCATTTTATTTTATTTTGCTACTATGAGTTGCCTGTTTCTTTCTTCAAATGACGCGTTCACTTCCTGATCCGCGCTTGCTAATATTCGATCCTGAAATTGAAAGGACTATTTCACGAATAAGGCGAGCTCGGCGTCGGTTAGTCCGCTCTGAGGGCGGATCTGAAAGTGAACTTGAGGAAGAAACCAGCTTCCGTTCTACTGATTCGGTTGATTCACGTGCAGAAGACATGGCAGAACCTAGGAGAGTTACCATCAAGGAGGAAGGAGCCCCTAATTTTACAATGCAACCGTTTCAACCGCATCACCCAGCGGTGGCTACAGATTTCAAAATAAAGACCGCGCTCAATTTGATGCCCAAATTTCATGGCTTACCTGCTCATGAGCCTATCAAGCACCTGAGAGATTTCCAGGCAGCCTGTTCTACTGTCAGGCGAGATGGTATAGATGAAACTTCAATTCTGCTGAAAGCTTTTCCATTTTCTCTTGAGGGAAAAGTAAGAGAGTGGTACTACACTCAACCCCTAGCAAATGTATCCAACTGGGATACGCTCAGAAAAGAATTTTTGGAGAAATTCTTTCCATCTGAAGTTACTGATAAACTGAGGAAAGACATTTCCACGATTGTTCAAGATGACAACAAGACTCTCTTTGAATACTGGGAGTGCTTCAATAGTCTTCTGGAAGCATGCCCCCACCACATGATCGACAAGATAGTGTTGCTCAGCTATATCACACAGGGTATGAGGCCCCAAGATAAGACCACATTGGAAAGTGCTAGCAATGGATTATTGAAGAAGTACGAGACCACTGATGAGTCATGGCAATTGATCAGCGACTTAGCTGAATCTACTAGGAACCACAGACAGAAGCAAGGCCGTTCAAAAGCCGTTGCAGAAGTATCCTCTAGCAGAGAGACTGCTGCTCTAACTCAGAGTATCTGTGAAATGACCAACTTGCTGAAGCAGATGCAATTGAATCAACAACAGGTCCAACAAGCTCAACCTCCTTCACTACAGCAAAACCAACAGTTAGTCCCACAGAGAGTTTGCAGAATTTGTGTTGATTATAGCCATTATACTGATGAATGCCCGCAACTCCAACAGGAAGACAACATGGTGGCATCCACTCATAACTTTTATGACCGCCCCAACCAAGGGTACAATCAAGGTGGAAATAATAACCATGGATGGCATGACAATTCTAACCAGAATTGGAGGGACAACAATAATAGAGGAGGCAGAGATAATTAGAGAAATCAGAGGTAGAATAATAACAACAACAGGCAGCAGAACCAACCTTACAGAGCACCTCACCTGAGGCAGTCCCAAGGACCACAGAATACCCAACAGCAGACCTCTCAATTTACTCACCCTTCTTCATCTCCTAATGAAGAGCTACTAAAATTTTTTTAGCGAAGTCAACAGACCATGGAAAATAACATTAATGCCAGTCTGAATGGTCTGACTGCTACTCTGCAAGCTCTTGTCTCACAGATTGGATCAATGAAAAATTCCAATAACCAACCTTCAAGTTCCACTGGAATTCCCTCTTAACTATTACCCAATCCGAAGGGGGGCATTAATGCCATCACCCTAAGGTCTGGAGCCACACTGCAGGAGAGGAATCAGGAGGAGCCAAGCCCACCAGAGCACGCCTCAGCTGAAGAGGTCGTAGAAATAGAAGATGTTGAAGAGGAAGAGGACATACAGGACATAACTGAAAAAGAAGAAGCCCAACCACAGAAGGAAGCACTAAGAGGTGCAGACACTGCAGAAAACACCACTCCCATTCCATTTTCACAACTTGCAAGGAAGCCCAGGAAGCAACTGGAACCCGATCCCAAAATGGTAGAAATATTCAAAAAGGTTGAGGTAACCGTTCCTCTTTTTGATGTTATTCAACAAGTACCTAAATATGCAAAGTTTCTAAAAGATTTATGTATACATAAGGACAAAATTCATGAATTAGAAACTATTCCTTTAGGTAGTTCCATATCTGCTTTAATGGGAGGATTACCTGAGAAGTGTAGTGACCCAGATCCTTGTATAGTTAGTTGTACTATTGGTGGAGTAGTAATTTATGATTGCATGTGTGATTTAGGAGCCTGTGTTAGTATAATGCCTTTGTCTATATATGATATTTTGAGGCTCCCTCCCTTAAAAAGGTCGGCAGCTCATTTTGTGTTAGCAGATAAAAGCATTATTACAGTGGTTGGAGTTGCTGAAGATGTTTTAGTGAATATTAAAGGGCTTACATTTCCCACTGATTTTTATATCTTGGAGATGCCCCATAATGACTCAGATAAGCCATCATCAATCCTACTTGGAAGACCATTCCTGAAGACATCAAAATTCAAATTGGATGCTTTTTCAGGAACATACTCTTTTGAAATAGATGGCCGCATAGTAATCTTCAATCTGAATGGAGTCATAAACAACCCTCCAGAAGATCATTCTATCTTCCAGTGTGATGTCATAGATGAAACTGTAGCTGAAGTCCATAAGGAAGAGTTAGAAGAGAAGCACATTGGACAAGATCCAAGTGTGGGGACCTTCTTGACTGACAATGAGGACACCTCAGCATTTTCACAAGCTCCAGACAATCCAGAGCCTACCCATGATCAGAAGTTGGAATTAAAACCTCTTCCTCCACATCTCAAATATGCTTATCTTGAAGATGAACAGAAGTTCCCCATTATCGTTGCAAGGGAACTCACTTTCCAACAGGAAGAGCAGTTATTTGATGTACTGAGGAGGCACAAGAAGGCGATTGGGTGGAGTTTGGCAGACATAGTAGGCATCAACCCTCAAGTATGTGAGCACAGAATATTTTTAGAAGAGGGAGCAAGACCTGTCCGTCAACCCCAAAGAAGATTGAATCCCACTATCTTGGAAGTTGTCAAAAAGGAAGTGACTAGACTATTGGAGGCAGGTATCATCTATCCCATTTCAGACAGTGAATGGGTTAGCCCAGTATAAGTGGTGCCCAAGAAGTCTGGAGTCACTACAGTGAAGAATGAGCATGGAGAGCTCATAGCAACTAGAGTTTAGAATGCTTGGAGAGTCTGCATTGATTACAGGCGTCTCAACCAAGCTACCCGTAAGGATCACTACCCACTTCCATTCATTGAACAAATGCTGGATCGCCTGTCAAGTAAATCACATTATTGCTTTTTAGATGGCTACACGGGTTATTTCCAGATTCATATAGCTCCTGAGGATTAGGAAAAGACCACTTTTACATGTCCTTTTGGGACTTATGCTTACAAGAGAATGCCCTTTGGCTTCTGCAATGCACCAGCTACTTTCCAAAGGTGTATGATGAGTCTTTTCTCTGATCTTATTGAGGACTGTATGGAGGTTTTTATGGATGATTTTAGCGTTTATGGTGATTCTTTTAGCCTTTGCTTAGATGGATTATCTAGAGTATTAGATAGATGTGTTAATACAAACCTTGTATTGAATTTTGAAAAATGTCATTTTATGGTAAAACAAGGGATTGTATTAGGACATGTGGTATCTAATAATGGTATTTTTGTAGACCCAGCAAAGGTGAGTGTTATTTCTAGTTTACCTTACCCCTCTTCTGTAAGGGAAGTCCGTTCGTTCCTTGGCCATGCAGGTTTTTACAGGAGATTTATTAAGGACTTTAGTAAGGTAGCACTTTCCTTATCCAGATTACTACAGACGGATATTGAGTTCGAGGTCAGTGAAGATTGCAAGCAAGCGTTTGATAAGCTAAAGGCCGCCCTGACTCAAGCTCCAATTGTGAGAGGACCAGACTGGAGCCAGCCGTTTGAAATCATGTGCGATGCTTCCAACCATGCAGTGGGAGCAGCGCTGGCTCAGCGCGAAGGTAAGGATCTTTTTGTTATTGCTTACGCGTCTAAGACTTTAGACGTTGCCCAGTCCAATTATACTACTACTGAAAAAGAGCTTCTTGCTATTATTTTTGCTCTGGATAAATTCTGAGCTTATTTACTTGGTACTAGAGTAGTAGTGTATTCGGACCATGTAGCTTTAAAGTATCTATTATCTAAAAAGGAATCCAAACCAAGGCTCATACGTTGGATATTGCTATTACAAGAATTTGATTTAGAAATAAAGGATAGGAGTGGTAACCAGAATTTAGTGGCAGACCACTTGAGTCGCCTTGAGCACATTAAGGATGATTCTGCTCCTATATATGATAATTTTCCATTTGATAACCTGCAAGCAGTATCTGAGGTATCTCCCTGGTATGTACCTGTAGCTAATTATCTAGTTAGCCGCACATTTCCTCCTAACTTTTCTAAGCATCAAAGAGACAAGCTGAAAAGCGAGTCTAAATATTATATATGGGATGACCCATATTTATGGAGATGTGGCGCTGATCAGGTAATTAGACGGTGTGTGCCTCAATCAGAATTGCAGTCCATCTTAGAGGCCTGTCACTCATCTGAGAGTGGAGGACATTTTGGCCCTCAAAGAAATGCTAGAAAAATTTTGGACTGTGGATTCTGGTGGCCTACTCTTTTTAGAAACGCTGCTGAATTTTGTAAATTTTGCCCCCCATGCCAAAAATTTGGTAATATATCCAGGAGGGATGAGATGCCTCAACAAATTATGCTTTTCTATGAAATTTTTGATGTTTGGGGCATTGACTTCATGGGTCCATTTCCAAATTCTAATGGTTATTTTTATATATTATTAGCTGTGGACTACGTTTCCAAATGGGTGGAAGTAATTCCTACCCGCACTGATGATGCTAACACTGTTGTTTCCTTTGTGAGAAACCACATTATTTGTCGCTTTGGATCACCACGAGCAATCGTGAGCGATCAAGGCACCCATTTTTGTAACAGGAGACTAACAGGATTAATGAAGAGGCATGGGATAATTCATAAGGTTGCAACAGCATACCATCCTCAGACCAATAGGCAAGCCGAGGTATCGAACAGAGAGATAAAGCGTATCTTGCAGAAGATAGTCAAACCTCATAGAAAAGACTGGAGCACCAGGCTACAAGATGCACTCTGGGCATACAGAACAGCATATAAAACACCCATTGGGATGAGTCCGTTCCGCTTGGTTTACCGAAAAGCTTGTCATCTCCCTGTTGAGGTAGAGCACAAAGCCTTTTGGGCAGTCAAGGAGTGCAACATAGGGATGGAGAACGCCGGAGCGGAAAGGAAGTTGCAACTGCAAGAACTGGAAAGCCTTCGCCTAGAAGCTTATGAGAACTCAAGACTATACAAGGAAAAGATGAAGGCTGCACATGATCAGCACATCAAGAGGAAAGAGTTGCAACCTGGGGATTTAGTCCTCCTTTACAAATCTCGTCTGAGGCTCATGCCAGGCAAGTTGAGATCCAGATGGGAAGGTCCATACAGAGTAGAGAAGGCCGAACCGTACGGAGTTTACCACCTAAGTCATCCTTCAAGTTCTAAACTTATCAAAGTTAATGGACAACACCTAAAGCTATACCATGGCGAGAAGATGAAGAAAAACAAGGAGCTTGAGATCTTCCTCTTGGAAGATCCCCACATAGCAGAAGATTGAGCTAGTGGAGCGTCCAACTGACGGACATTAAAGCAAAGTGCTAGGTGGGAGACAACCCACCATGGTATGATCGTTCTTTTCTTTATTTTTAGTTTTCCATATTCAATAACTCTTCTCTTTATCAGTACTTTCGTGCATCTGCATCTGCATATTTAAAAAAAAAAAGGGGAAGGTGCCACGCGACGCGACCGCATTAGCGACGCGTCCGCGTGGCAAGGAGAGGAGAGAAAAATTAAAAACGAACAGAGAGTCATGCTGGAGCGTGGCTGGAGGAGTGCCAATGGCATAAATCAGCCCACGCGACCGCGTCGCCGACGCGTCCGCGTCGTATGGGCATAATGACCTCCCACGCGACCGCGTGCCTTGATTTTCGACGTAAAACGGGTGCATAGCTGAAAGTTGTGCTAGAGTGGTGCTGGACTGGCGCTGGACGCGCAATTCCCCTCACGCGACCGCGTGACCGACGCGGCCGCGTCGTTCCCCATAAACTGCCCACTCACGCGATCGCATGCCCCACGCGATCGCTTCACCTAAAATTTGGCATTTAATGATTTTGAACAGAGAGTTGTGCGAGTGCGAGGCAACCCTCGTGCCACTGGCACAAACTGGGTCACGCGGCCACGTGACCGATGCGACCGCGTCCCTCACCTTAAGCGCAAGTCGCGTGACCGCATGCCCCATGCGATCGCGTCGCTTGCGCCGCACAGCTCAACCTAATTTTGCCAATTATCATATCTTTTTCTTCTCCAAATCCTACTTTTTCTTTTCCCTCCTTATCTCTTTCTCCTCCCTTCTTCCTTCTATCTCACCTTTCACTCTCTCTCCCTCACCTCCATTAACAAGGTTTTATTTTCTTCTTCATCCTTCTCTTTTCTATCATTCTTCTTATTTTATATGTTATTTTCTTTTCTTTTCTTTTTTATTCATTATTCATATTTTCTTCCTTCTTCTTTCCTTTTTACATGGTGTTAGAATTTTATTTGAGTCATTATTTTTCATTATATGCTTGTGGATTGTTGCAAATTGTTTGACAATTATATATTATTTTCTTTAAAGGGTTGTTTGCATGTTCACTTTAATACTTTCTATACCTTCTTCACCATGCATGCTATGTGTTTGTGAAAAAGCCCATATGGCATTATGCATTTCTCTATGTTATTCTACTATTCAATGCTTGCTTTTCACAAATCCCCTTTACTATTATATTAATTAAATTTAATTGTCAATACAAACGTGATAGTTTGTTACAAAGTAATGCTTGGTCTATGCTACTCATGCCCTTTGCCGGCATGCCAATAGACACCTTGCATTCACTTGTCATCATATGCACTAACTATTTTCCATTAATGATCTTTCACATGTACTTATGAGCGTGTGTTGACATCATTTACCTTTTAATGTGCATTTACAGCCATCCTTTTTTGTTCTCTTCATTGCTATATATCTCTTTGAATTCAATCTACTCTCTCTTCCCTTTTCAGGATGGCCACCAAAAAAGGAAAAGAGAAAGCTACTCCCAAACCACCAGCAAGAAGAGGAACTAAAAGAGCACTAGTGGCAGAGCCTTCTTCAACTGCAGTCAAGCCCTCAACAAAAAGAGTTAAGAGGATTATCAAGGTTGATGAAAAGGAGAAAGCCTTTCCAGCAAAGGACACTGTGTGATTTCCAAATCGCTACTGTGAGCAGATGTTCCCTATTCTGGCTGAAAGGAGTTACAACAACGAACACCTTCTTATCCTCCCACCCAATATTGCTACTTTTGTTGAACCGCAAATTGAACGAATACAATGGGGTTTCCTACAGAGACAACAGAAGCAGGTCAATCTTTCTTGGGTTGTCGAGTTCTACTCTAACTTCTACTTGCCTACCCTGCAGTCTGTCTTTGTCCGTCAGAAGCAAGTCCCCATTACAGAAGAGGCTATTCAACAAGCTTTGAGTCTTCCCCCTATTCCAGAAAGATTGGACGCCTTTCAAGAAGCTGCACTCAAGCGCCAGATGTACCAATTTGACTGGGAAGCTGTTCTCAGAGTTATCGCACTACCTGGCAGCCGTTGGATCTACAGATACCATCGTACCCGCCCTAAGGGAATATCAGTTTCAGCACTTACCTTGGAGGCTCGCGTATGGGCACAGATCATGTCCCATTACGTCTTTCCGAGCACTCACGAGTCCTCCTTCACTGCAGACATGGCCATTCTACTATGGTGCATCCTTACAGACCAGCCTCTGAATCTACCAAGACATATCCGGAATGCCATGGGACACGTACAAATTGCGGGCAACTTACCTTTTTCCGCCTTGGTCTCAGATCTTATCTCAGCAGCCGGAGTCTCCTACAGAGCTAGAGACACCAAAGCCATGCTTCCACGGAATGATCAGTATGTCCCCAATGGGAAGTACCTTAGACTTTCAGCAGCCACTACAAGCCTTCCCACTGCTCCGGTTGAAGATATTCCTTCTTCAACACCACAAGCACCTACAACAGATGAACTGCTCCAGCAGATAATCAAACAATTGGATCGGCAAGAACAGAAAGCGAAGTTAAGAGAGTGCCGTAACGAGCGCCGATTCAAACACCTCAAGGAGATACTCAAGGGACACTTCAAGGACTCAGACACCCCGGACTCCACTTCTTTTACCAGCACAGGGAGCCATGATGGTCCCGACTGTGGAGATACTACTACTAGCCCACTCCTGTTCCTGACAGATGGCACCAAAGACGGCGCAAAGCCTTAAGTGTGGGGAGGTCGGTCAGTACCTGACTTCCGGAGGTAATTTCTCTTTCCTAGCACTAATAAATTAGGATATTTAAGTTAGTTTTTCTTTCTTTTATAGAATAGTATAAATTGCATAGTAATAGGTTAGTTGCATGCATGCTCTACTTGATTGAAAAGACAATAAGTTTCTTCTAAGACTCTATCTTTGGAATAAAATTTCACTAATTTTTCACATTTTTATGATAATTTTGCTTGAAGTTGTATTTGGAGCATGATGTTTGAGCTAAAGAACACACAACCTGTGAAGATTTGAGCCTTTATGCATGGTTATATTATTTAACCATAATTATTTTATTCTTGTGTGTTTACTTCTCTATGATTATAATCTATATTTTATTTCATCTTATATGTCCAATATTTATTATATTTGTATGCTTCCATATGATTGAGGCCATTATTTGTTTAAACTCACTTATCCAAATTAAGCCTACCCTTTTTCAACTATCTTTGTTAACCACTTTGAGCCTTTAATTCCCATTTGTTCTATATTTCACCACATTACTGGCCTTAAGCAGAAAACAATTGTATATCCCAAATTGAATCTTTCGTTAGCTTGAGATAGAATTATGTGTGCTAATTAAATATGAGAAATTGTGGGAACAAAAGTTATTAAGGGAATGTGTCATGATAATTTAATGGGAATTTGGATACCTACTCATGTGAAACTATAAGAATTAAAAATCTATGTGCATTGATAAGCTATGTTTATTTTTGCTTCTATTTAAAATAAATTAATAAATAAATGAATAAGGGGACAAAATTACCCCAATGCTGAATTGAGAATTCAAAGATCAATGCACATATGATAAAAATTAAAATAAAAAGTTGATACATGAGTATGGAATGTAAAAGGGGAATTCTGGGTAGCTAGGTATGAATTCTAAGGTTATGCAAGTTATATAGGTTAGGTTGAAGCTTGTGTTAATTAAAGATTCAATTTATAAGCTCACTTGACCATATATGTATCCCTACCTTTACCTTAGCCCCATTACAACCTTGAAAAGACCTCATGATGTTTGCATTGGTATGTTAACTATTGTTGATTGATTAGGAGAAAAACAAAAGTTAGAGAGCATGATTAGAGAAGGATAGAGTGATTACCCTATACACTAGAGATTAGAGCGTACATACATCATCAGTGAGGGTTCAATGCTTGAATTTCCATGTTCCCTGCTTTCATAAGCTATCTTCTTGCACTTTTATCTGTCTTACTGTATAATGATAGAATTAGTGGAATTTGATTTGTAATTGTTTTGAAGAGCTTCTTTACTTTTGATCAAGTGGACAGGAATCATATAGTTGCATTCATATATATAGGATTGCATTGCATTGCATGAGTTTCTGCATGTTCATACTTGTTTACTTTATCTCCTTCAATTAAGCATGAGGACATGCTAATGTTTAAGTGTGGGGAGGTTGATAAACCACTATTTTATGGTTTGTATTGTATTTAATTGTGTGGTTTTATCATGATCCTGACCCACTTATTCATTAAAATAGCATGCATTTATATTTCCTTCCTGAAATTATTACATGAGTGAAAACTGCTTCCTAAAGACTTTTAATTATACATTTTACTTCTCCTTTATTCCATTCGATGCCATGATCTGTGTGTTAAGTGTTTCAGGCTTTATAGGGCAAGAATGAGTTGGAGATTGGGAAGAAAGCTAGCAAAAATAGAAGGAACACAAGAAATTGAGGAGATGACCAGCGAGAAGTGACGCGGTCGCATGGACGACGCGACCGCGCGGAGAAGATCAAATCGCAGTGACGCGGCTGCATGGATGACGCGACCACGCGAAATAAAAAAGCACGAGCGACGCGGAGGCATGGATGACGCGCCCGCGTGGTGAAGCGAAACGCGAATGACGTGTCCGCATGAGCGACACGATCGCGTGGCATGCGCGATCTGCATAAATTGCAGAATCGCTGGGGGCGATTTTGGACCCTATTTTGACCCAATTTTCGGTCTAGAACAGCACACTAGAGCCAAAGAATATGCAGAAACCAGGGACAACATTCATTCTACACATTTTTAGTTTTTAGGTCTAGTTTTTACTCCTCCTCTAGGTTTTCTCTCTACACATTCATAGTTCTTAGGATTTTAGTTTCTCTTACTTTTTTTGGCATTGGAACACTGAGAAGAGTTATTACCTCATCAAGACTTCGTCATTCTAGTTCGTTTTTTTTACTTGTTTTACTCTTCCATGTTCTTTGCTTTGTTTAATTTTACCATTGGAATATTCTTAGGATTATTTAATACAAGGATTACTTTTATTTTTAATTGATTATTTTGATTTTTATTTACAATGTCTTCCTTTAATTCCTTTTTATATGCTATGAATTTTACATTCACAATAAGCGAGTAGTTCCCTAACTTGATGGGGAATTGATTGAAAGGAACCCTTGAGTTGGAAGGCTTGAAAGAAAAATTGTAATTGGGTTTATGGTTGGATTGCCTCCTAATCACTAATACCAATCCCTTTTAATTAAGTGGATTGCAACTTGTGAACGGACGTAGCATTCCAACGTGTTTGACTTTCCTTCACCTAGTGAAGGATAACTAAACAGGATAACCATTAATTGTCAATTAATCCTGAGAGCATTCCAACAATAATAGGGATTCCAACTAATCAATTCCCAGTCAAGGCTTTTATTTACATTATTCAAATTCATCAATTTAATTTCCTGTTTGCCCAATTCAAACCTTTGTGGAAACCTCTGATTAATAAAATAGCACACTTTTCTGCGACTCGTTGGGAGACGACCTAGGATTCATACTCCCAGTATTTTAATTTCAACTTTCTGTGACACCTTTCTAAATTGATAGGCGGATTTCTGGCGAATTAAGAACTATACTTGCAACGTATATATTTTAACAATTTTAATTCGCCAATTTCTGCCTGCATCATGTAGCCTATTTGTTAAGTTTTGGGTGCACTTTAAAAGTGATGCCTAATGTATCTAGAGCAAAAAACTTGACAGTTGATAAATTTTATTCCTCAGTTTCACGAAAGCAAAACTCATACACTTAGTGAAATTTTTGTCCCTCCAAAACTCACACTTAGCCTTCATCTCAACCCCCTTTCAGAAACCCTGTCACCATCGAAGAAACCCTTCAAACCTCACCATCGTGAAGAAACCCTCTCGCTACAGAAACCCTCTCACTCACCACTCACCGTTGCTCCTCTTCACCCTGCTCCTTGTCGCTGCGCCGCCCTCACCATCGTCATCTCTGTGCTTTTTATCGTCCTTCCCCTTTCAATTCGATCGAGTAACCCTCATCTCTGCGCTATATACTGAGCTTAATGAATATTTTTTCTTTGATTCGTCACCAATTCACGCTACCTGCACAAACTCGCGCAGCTTCTCCTTCGATTCGTCGCCGCTGCTCATCTCTTCTTCAAGGGTTTTCACCTTCGATTCGTTGTCGCTCATCTCTTCTTCACCGTTGCCATTCATCACCGCGCTCACCAAGTAAGCATTTTGTGTCTCGTTCTTTTCTTCTCGCTCATTCTCTTACTCGCTCTCTCCCACTCGCCCTCGCTGTGCAGTGTCAAAGAAACTGTGTGCTCTCTAGCGACCTCTTCTCTGCTCTACTGTGAAGCATCAAGGTTTCCAATGAGGCAAAGCATCGATCCCTTACAACCAAGGTAAGCGCCCGATGATGATGATGGTTCTGTGAAATTTGGGAGGTTTTGGGTTTTCATTTTAGGGTTTTAATTGGGGGTTTTAGCTTCTGTATTCTGTGTTATTTATCTGTGGATTGCCAGATCAAACTAAAATCACCAATTTAAATTTCACCATGTGTCAACTGAATTATTATTCTTTTTTTTGTTAGTGTTCTTGTTGATTTTTTCTTGTTTAAATTTCACTTTAAAGAGAGCAGAGTATTCTCAAGAGAGGATTATTCTTATGCTTTTAAATTGCTTTGTTGATTGAATCAATAACTTGAAGTACCTGTGAATTTTAAAATGTATTTTGGAACCCAAGCTTGATTTGAGACATATGCAGTGATTATTGCAGTCAATTGAGTGTTCCAATTTCTGCTGAAATGGGAGAATATATATTGTAGAATTTAGATGGACACTTTCATATGGTAATATTATGACACTTATGCAGCTAATTTTTTAACTGTCAGTACTTTGCTTCAATTTCTGTCGTGCTGTCTGACTCAACTAGCGCAAGCTTAATGGATCTTGTGTTTGTCGGTCTTCTTCCTTCTCTGTTTTCCTTTTTTTGTCCTTTTTCATTTTCTCGTTGAGAAAGAACATAATTTTCCAAAGAATAAAGGATCTTTATCTGGTAGCATTAACATTCTTTCCCCTGCTGGCTGCTGCATTGGATTACTATTCTTTTTGCTTTTTCTGCGTTGAGTTGAAGGGTGAACTTGAATTGCTTGGATCTTTGTGTGTCATTTTTTTTTCAGTATTATTATTGAAGCACAGCATCTTGAGAAAAATCTGAGTTGGTTTTGTTTTGAAAATTAGAGTTATATGATTGAGATGTGCACAAAGTTTATACTGTAGGAGAAGGACAAAGAACTTGCGATATGAGATTTTCTCACATTGTCGATGATTTTATTTAATTTCTTCTTATTTTATTAGTTTAGGGATATGTGGATATAAGCTTCAGGCTTCCATCAAGCTGGGCTTGTGTATCGGTTTTTAATAAACTAGAAATTATAAATTGTAAAGGATATTCATACACGTGATTGAGTTTGATTTGAGTATTGTTTTACTATGTTCCTTGATACTTTATAGAAAAAATAGAAAGGACAGTAGCTACAATCGTAATATTTGTTCTAACCTTAAAAATTATTTGTCTCAGAACTTCTGGTGTGGCTATTGCTAGCACATGGCTTCTAAAATATGTAGGTAACCAGCAATGAGACCAGTCTGATGGCTCGATGTCGTAGAGCATCTGCCCATGCTCATGATTATCACATTAATTCTATTTCAATTAAAAGTTGCATCAGAGTTTTAGTTTATTTGCTTATAATCTTATATTTTAAATTGTTATCAATTTATTTCCATGTGACTATTTTATTAGTGTAAAACTTCATGTCACTTTAACAAGCTAATTAATTGACATTTTAACCTTTTTTTAATTTTTATTTATTACCCAAAAATCTAAACTTTTTCAGCATTAGGAGCCTTGGAAAAGCCAATTCAACTGGCCTAGTGATGAAACTGATTTTAGATACGGCAATTATTAAGGATACTACTAATGGTGTCAGGATTAAGACTTAGCAGGTACACCTCCTAATTGATACTTTACTTTTTTATCTTTTTTTTAATGGTAAAATTTTTTGGAAGGTATTAATTCATTACATATAGTTAAAAATTGAAAGTTTTAGTTTTTAATTAATATTGTTTACTATTGAAGACTTAAACTAACAACTTAGTTTGATTAGCAAAACCCTTAGATTTATAGGGTGTGAGTTCAAATCCTAGGGTGGAGATTCTTCTTAAACTTGTAACATAAGTAAACATATCTCATGGTCTTAAAATAGGTATATAGACCAACAAGTACTAAAATATTCATTGATTTTTGGTGTCGAGTTTGCTGTATCTGATTAGTAAAGTAGTTACCATGGAAAATTTCACTTTAGCATCATGTGTGAATGTTCATGTTCTTCACAAACCACACCTGACTTATGAGGATTTGCAGGGAAAGAAGGGGATTTGGCTTAAGTTTCCCATTGAGAAAAGGTAAATTATTAGTACTTATCATAATAACATAATATGATAAGTACTAATTAATATCACCACGTCTTTCCCGGATGCTGACAAATTATTAGGTACTTATCATAATATGTTATTCTACTTCTATGCTTTTAGGGTTCATCAAATTTCTCGGAGAAATTATTATGTTATTCTACTTTTACAGTGGCACAGATTTGTTGAGGAGAAATTATTTGATTGGAAATTTGTCAATGATGAAATAGGACATGATTGTGTTGTGCTAGGTGTTTTTATTTTTCCCTTGTGTCATCATTGAATTTTAACGCAGCATTTTTGTCTCATTTTCTGTTATTCTGGAATGTCACATTTTGATTAATTATATGATTTTTTCATTGGTATTTCAGATACAAGAAGCTGCTGTGCACAGTCGACCTTACGAAGGATTTATTTTTCAGCTCCTCATATCACATTATGTGTAGTCTTCAAAGAAACATGTGTGATAATGAGACAGGCCATGTCCTTTATGAGACCATGTTTGTTTGGAATGAATTCTTGACACGAGGAATTAGGAATTACCTCCAGAATGCTCTTTGGACAGTTGATTCTAGCGGCTGCAGGTGTAGCTAAAGATCACAAGTGCACCGCTTTTCCTCCTGTTAAACCGGCATTGGTTGCCTCCGGTACTCATTGGGTTGAACCAGACACCATGGCAGCAAAAGATGGTAATCTCATTACTGTCGCCACTTATGAAGGGCACCCTGAATTTATTCAGCACTTTATGAAGGCACTAGGAGGCAACATAAGTGGCTCCAACAAAAAAAATCCTCTTTCTTTGTGGGGTACATTCAAATGATTTTCAGGCACACAACTCATAGGGACTTAGTCCTTAGAGCACTAAGGTCTTTGTTTATTCTCTTTTCTTTTGTTTATTTTAACTTTAGATTTAATTTGTAATCCTCTTTATATTCATTGATACATGGAAAGTAGTAGTTTAGACATGTTTCATTTTTTTTTACTCTATTGTTGAATGATTGTTCAATTGGATAGTTGGATCCATTGTTTTATGTACTAATATATTGTAACATTACAGTGCTTATGAATCTTTAGAATGTATTTGTTGTGTTTTGCTAGAATATATTTTAGTTTAGTATAATTGTGTATTTATTTTTATTTTATAATATTTAATTTATTTAATTAAAAATACATAATTTTATATATAATCATATTATTAAATATTACTAGCGGCTCAACAGGCACTTGTTCAGCCACTTTTCTATTATTTTTAAGAAATTAATTTTATTTTTGTGTTAATATATCATTCACTATTTAAATTTATTAGATAAGTATTTTTTATTTTAATATTTTTATTTTTAAATTATTATAAACCAAAATATAATTCAAAAAATAATGATAATAACATTATTCTTTTTCAAAAAGAGTATATATAAACCAAAATACATGTTAATTATTTATAAAAGATAATTTTTACTTAAATGTCATGGATATTCATATTTGTCTTCATTTTTTCTAAGTGATAGGTAAAATATGAATCTAAATACGAAGAGGTCTTCATTTTTTTTATAAATAATGAAAAAATAGAATAAATGAGCATGCTTATTTTTTCGTTTTTAAATATCAAAATATAAGAATAATTAATAAAAAAAATAGGAGAGTATAAAAATTGTGTATCTGAAAAAAATTTTTCGTAATTCATCATATATCTTATCAATAACTTCTTTAATCTTAAAAACGGTGAGATTTATTAACCATAAAAATAAATATATAAACGCTTTAAGATTATTCAATTAAAAATTATGTATAACAAAATCAAAATAAAATTTAGAAACATTATTTACAAATTAAGTATTTATGAACGTTATTAAGTTTAATTATTTATTTTTAATTAGTATTTAATTTGAAGTCGAGATAAAAATTTATATTCAAAGACTTTCTATCTTCATGCATAATTTTAATTGTTAAAAAATATTTTTTTTAATTTTATATTTAATTTTTTAAATTATCTTTAATTTTATTATTTTTTTAAAATTATTAATTTATATTTTTATTATATCCCTTACAATATCAAATATTATTCTTTTTCTTGCTATTATTCTCTATACACATACATATCATTGTCTCATCACCATTATTATCATTGTATTACCTTATTCTCCTCTCTCATTTTTTCCTTTTCTTTCCATCTTCTCTTCACCCGACTGTCCGTAATTAATTGTTACCAAGTATTATTATCGCCGCAACTTTTAATCTTGTCTATCACTTTGATTTATAACCATCTATTCTGTTAACTTTTATGAGTTGTTGAAGTTTTGCTAAAAAAAGGAAGATATAAAGCATTTAAAATTTTTACCCAAATGATCAAATTAACTTTTAGAATGTATAAAATTTATAAATTTAAATTAAATAAGATATTAAACAAATTTATTATGTTGTTATTATGCATAACAAAATCAAAATAAAAATTTAAAAATATTATTTACAAATTAACTATTTATAAATGTTATTAAGTTTAATTATTTATTTTTAATAGTATTTAATTTGAAGTTGAGATAAAAATTTATATTCAAGGACTCTTTATCTTCATGCATAATTTCAATTGATAAAAAATATTTTATTTTTCTTTTTAATTTTATATTTAATTTTTAAAATTTTATTTGATTTCATTATTTTTCAAAATTATTAATTTATAATTTTTATTATATCCCCTTACTATATCAAACACTGTTCTTTCTCTTATTATTATTCTCTATACACATACTTGTCATTGTGTAGTCGTCATTATTATATTACTTTGTTCTTTCTCATTTTTTTGTCTCCTTCCACCTTCTCTTCATTCCACCGTAATTAATTATCACCAAGTATTTATATGTTACATCTCTTATATGTTAATCAAATAATCAGTGCCATATGCTAAACAAATGATATTACAGAAGTTAAAATAAATTATATTTTTGTAATATAATTCATTTATTTTAGTTTAATTTAAAAATAAATATTCATGTACTCAAATTTTAAATATAATATTTTGTATAATTAATAATTTAAAAATTTAAAAAATAATATTATCACATATAAAGTAATTTAAAAAAGAAAAAAAAGAATTTAACAAAATATTAGACTTTTCTAATTCATCATTAATAGGTACAAACATATTTAAAAAAAAATAAAAAAAATACATATGAGATGAAAAAAATTAGTTCTTCTTAGTAAGAGAAAAAGATAGAATACTATCTTTGTATGTGAAACATTGGTGATGGTGACAAATCAAAAAGGTAAAAGAACGATAAAAATATTAATTGGGTAAGTAAATTAAAGAGAAAAAAAATATAGGTGAAAGTTATACGTGAATATAGTAATTGCAGTAAAACTAAATAAAATTTGTAATGATGGATGTGATGAAATCGATGGTATTAAAGGTAAAAAAATAATAGTAGCAAGAGAAATATAACAAAGTGTATTAAGAGGTCAAAAAAGAAGTAGTAGAATGGATGAAATTATAAAAAAATAATAAAAAAAGATATATTTTTTATTATTAAAGAAAAATTCTAATAGAATAATTATAATGAGGGTAAATTGCTGGATAGTCCATTAGAGTACATTACTTAAAACAACACTATACAAACAAAGACTAACATAAAATTAAACAAAACATAATTTAAATGAATACTTTAGAATATAATAAAATCCATAAAAAAATTATTTATCACTACTAGTTAAACACTTGTTGACTTCTAATTATTCTTTTTTTATTTCATATATGGCCAGAAAAAATAAAAAAATTAAAAAAGAGAAATTGTGGGAGTAAAGAATTAAATAGAAGTTATGCGTGAGTTTTGTAACTGTTAGTGAAATATGCTAGAGAAATAAGTAAGTGTAAAATATTATTGAATTATGTTAGTAGGGTTAAAATAGAAAATAAAAAATTGGACACCAAATCCCATGTTTTGGCATTATATATTGTTATATATATGGCCAGAAAAAAATAAAAAAATTAAAAAAGAGAAATTGTGGGAGTAAAGAATTAAATAGAAGTTATGCGTGAGTTTTGTAACTGTTAGTGAAATATGTTAGAGAAATAAGTAAGTGTAAAATATTTTTGAATTATGTTAGTAGGGTTAAAATAGAAAATAAAAAATTGGACACCAAATCCCATGTTTTGGCATTATATATTGTTATATTGTTATAGATTATAAATTTAAATGAATACTTTAGAATATAATAAAATCTATAAAAAAAATTATTTATCATTACTGGTTAAACACTTGTTGACTTCTAATTATTCTTTTTTTTCATTTCATACATGACCAGAAAAAAATAAAAAAAATAAAAAAAGAGAAATTGTGAGAGTAAAGAATTTAATAGAAGTTATGCGTGAGTTTTGTAACTGTTAGTGTAGTGAAATATGTTAGAGAAAAAAGTAACTGTAAAATATTTTTGAACTATGTTAGTAGGGTTAAAATAGGAAATAGAAAATTGGACACCAAACCCCATGTTTTGGCATTATATATTGTTATAGATATTGTAAGATGAAAATGAAATATATTAAAAAAATATTATTATTATTATTATTTTGATCATTAATTTTTTTTAAAAATATTTCTAAGGATGAATGATGTCTGAAAAAATTAAATACCAAATTTTTAATGTTAACTTTATAGCTTCATATATGATTGATGTGTTGTTTGATTAAAAAAGACACTGTAATGTATGTATAATTTTGTCATATATATTTTGGATACTAAACTATGTATAGTAATATTAATTTGATTAATTTTGTGTATGTTATTTTGATTTCTGTTACCTGTGGCAGTTCTAGTGTCATGTGCTTCCATTCTTGTATTTTTGAAAGGTAAAATATAATTATTAAGAACTAATTTAATTCATAACAAAAAAATTTAAATTTAGTTATCATGTTACCTGTAACAAATTGTTGACGTAGCTGTTGATTTCATGAAGTTTTCATCTTTATTTGTGAGAAAGATAACAATACCATGCAGAGAAAAAAAACTTTTGCGTGACCAAGATTGAAAGAGAAAGAGTAATTTAATTCTGAAACAGTGAGTTAGTTTTTAAAGTGAGTACGTAGTAGTAACAGTTTTTTTGTTTTCAGTTTTAAAATAGGTCGTGGGTTGATGGTGGAGCAGTTTGATACTCTGTCGTGGAGGTAAGTTCTTTCCTTGATACTCATTAATCAAGTTTTTTTTTTTTTAATCCAATGTTTATAAAAAGAAACAGGGGTAAAATAGTAAGAAAAAATTGGATACCAAATTTTCTTATTCCAATTATACATTGGTATAGTCCATTATATATTGCATTGGTATAAACTTAATTAATGAGTACACTTTTAGATATAATTTTTTTAAAAAATAAATATTGGACATAAAAAATATATAAACCATATGTTGTAGATTTAATTATTCCAATGACTTTAGTTAATAATTATTTTTTTTATATTTTAAATACTATTGCCCCATTGAAATAACTATTAATAAAATAAATATATTTTATATACTATCAGTTATTGTACTATAATGATATATTGATCACTTAAAAATAGATCAGTTATTTTATATTCTATTTCTTTATATGTTATTTATATTAATTATTTATATTTTAATAATTTTTAAAAAATATTATGAAAAATTAAAGATAAAAATAAAATTAATAATTATTTATGTATCCTGAGTATGTGGTGTCAGTTTTCTTTATTAGCAGTGGTTCAGTTTTAAAATTCTGTTGTAGATAAACCCATTTTTTTAATAAAAAAGAACAGAGGCAAAAGAGGAAGAAAGAATTGGATACCAAACCTGTGTATCCCATTATATATTGGTATAGATATATTGATCACTTAAAAATATATCAGTTATTTTATATTCTATTTCTTTATACGTTATTTATATTAATTATATATATTTTAATAATTTTTAAAAAATATCATGTAAAATTAAAGATAAAAATAAAATTAATAATTATTTATGTATCCAGAGTACGTGGTGTCAGTTTTCTTTATTAGGAGTGGTTCAGTTTTAAAATTCTGTTGTAGGTAAACCCATTTTTTAATAAACCAATTTTTTAATAAAAAAGAACAGGGGCAAAATAGGAAAAAAGAATTGGATACCAACCTATGTATCCCCGTTATATATTGGTATAGATGTTGTACAAAAAATTATTAGAATATTATATATATATATATAGAAAATTAAAAAAAAAACAATGAGGGACCTAAGGCTACACTTATATAGAGTAGCTATAGTATACCAAAAAAAAGGGACCTAAGGCTACACTTATAAAAAGTAGCCATGGTATACAATGTGGCTACGCTTTACAAGTGATGCAGTAGCATTGAAAAGTGTAGCCTATTCTGGCAAAAATGGAAGCTGAAAAGCATAGTGATAAACCCCGATTTTGTGGTTTATCTTGTGCTTATTTTGAAAGATTTTATCAATATTTCTCACACTTATTCGCAAGAAATGCATGATTTTGTGTTCACTTCCCAATATTGCTCTATGATGTAAAACATGCTTATTTTGCCTTAAAATTGCCATATTTTAATCATCTTCTATTGCCATTCGATGCCGTGATGTATTTGTTGAGTAATTTCAGGAATTATAGGGTAGGAATGACTTAGAAGAGAGGGAGAAAGCATGTACAAAAGGGAGGAACATGAAGAATTAAGATCTTGGGAAAGCAGCATCGGCGCGCTCGCGCACTCCACGCGCACGCGTGGATGGGATGGGCTGGAAGCGGCGCGCAAGGATGGACGCATCCGCGCGAATCAAAAGATTCTTATCGACGCGCACGCGCGCACGCGTGGAAGGCTGCACGTGACCTCATTAAAGGAAATCGTGCCTGGCGATTTCTGAGGCTCATTAGGCCCAATTTCAAGCTGTTTCTGCATGGAAAAAGACCCTAGGATGCAAGGGGAAAGGGAGAGATCACTCATTTTACACTAGGACATAATTTTTATCTAGTTTTTTGTTCTTTGGTTATTCTAGAGGGAGAAACCCTTGTTCCTCTCTAGATCTAGTTTTAATTTGATCTTCCCTTGTTGATTTGTGACTTGGATCTTGTTAATTACTAGTTTTAATTGTTCAATTTGAATTTCTTGTTACAATTTTGCTTATATCTTGTGATAATTTATGCATTCTTGTCAATTATCATTTTATACCCATTTCATGAATGTTATGAATCTTGACTTGTTGATGTTACATTGATGATTTCTATGTTTAGTCTAGTAGTTTGGATGATTGTATGTTGATAATTGTTAGTGGGTATTTGTAGAATTCAATTTAATTGCTATTTTGAACATGCCTTTTGTTAGTGCTTACCAAGTGTTTGATGAATTGTTTACTTTGATTATGGAGTAGTCTTTTTCACTCTTGGCCTAGGTCAAGGGAATTGGATAAACTTGAGTCATTGGGTCTAATGGACTTGATGGTTTGGGAGCCCTAGGTGGTCAATTTGATACTCATTGATGCCAACCCACTACTAATCTAATTAGTAGCTAGGTTGGGACTTATGGGTTGATGTGATCCGGGCCATTTGACATATTTCAAGTCTAGGGGTAGATATCACGTACTTAAGACTTTGAGAGTAGACTTAATGAGCTTGGTTCCTTATAATTGTCAAGGTATAGTTGTTAGACAAGGATGGTGATCCCAATTCCCGAGCCTAGCCAAGAGTTCCCTTTATTATTCATACTTGAAATTAACTTTCTCAACCAATTGCTTTAGTTGTAGTTTTTTGTTTGGGTTACAATAGAATTAAGTGGAATGTTGTTTATTCATTGAAAGTGCTTATGTTTTGCTTAGTTGATTGAATTAATTGTTGCATTTTAAGATTACTTGTTTGTTAAGATTCCCATTTATTTTCATGCTTATAACTCACAACCCCGGATTTCTAACCAATGTCGAAGCACATGATTGCCCATTCCTTGTGAGACGACTCGAGGTTTGAATACTTCGGTTATTTCTATTGGGGTTGAACTTGTGACAACCAAATCCCTCTTCTAAATTTGACCCCCGAGGATTGTTGTTGGTAGAGCTATACTTACAACGCGGTTTTCTTAAAGAGAATCTTTACCAATACATCCTTGGTGCCTGCCGTGTCACATAGCCTTTGGTCCTGGACAACATCACTTGAAAAGCGCACCCTATTCCCAAATGCTAAAAGCGTAGCCCTTGGTGCAGAAAAGCGTAGCCTTTGAGAATAGGCAACGTCCGAATAGGAATCACCCCAAAAAGCGTAGCCGTAGCCCAGAAAGCATAGCCGTAGCCTAAGGCATCTTTTTTTTTTACTTTTGGCTACATTTTTTAAGTGTACCTGAATGAGTGTTTTTCTTGTAGTGACTGGAATATGGTTTTGAGCTCGAACACACAAAACCAGTGAGATTTTGAGCCTATTTGATTGGTTGTATTTTATCAACCAATATTTTATTTTTGGTGTGTGTTATTCTCTCTAAAATTGTGATCTTTGTCTTGCTTAATTCTATATTTCCATGGTTTGATGTATGCATGCACTTATATGATTGAGGCCTTGTTTCACTTAGCTTACACACCCATATGGCCTTACCCTTTCATTATCCTTTGCAAACCAATGTTGAGCCTATTATACCCCTTTGTTCTTTACTTTAGCACATCATTAACTCTAAGCGGAAAACAATAATGTCCTTAATTTGAATCCTTGGTTAGCTTAGACTAGTGAGAGTGCTCATGAATTAAGTGTGGGAAAAGTGAGTTTGGAAACAGTTGGTTTAAGAATTATGTGTTGTATATCTTTATGAAAATGTGAAAGAAAAGTTTATTATATGTTCATGCATTCAATAATTTAATCATATGCATTGAAAAAAAAGAAAAAAAACAAAAGAAAAAAAAAATATATATATATATATAAAAGAGAGAGATAACAAAAAAAAGAGCAAATAATAAATAGGGGACAAAATGCCCCAAAGTAAATGGTGAAAGTAATGCATATGTACTGTACTTGAAATTAGAATACATGAATATGTGGAAAACATGGTTATTGTTGTATTATGATTACATGGATTGTCTAAAGTTAGGTGAAAAGTTTAAGTTAATTAAGAATTCATATTTTAGTCCACTTGACCAAATACAATCCTACCTTGACCCTAACCCCATTACAACCCTTAAAAGACCTCTTGATATGTGTATTTGTGCATTAAACTTTTGTTGATTGGTAGAAGAAGAGCAAGCCTTAGAAAGCAAGGTTAGTAGAGAATTGAGAGATCGAACCTTAAACACTTGAGTGATTAGAGTGTATACACTTCCGGTGAGGGTTCGATGCTCGATTCTTTGTTCCCGACTTTCATAAGCTATTTTCTTCTGCAAGTCTATTTGTACTTCATTTTTATGATTTGAATTAGTGAAATCCAGTTCATAATTGTTCTTAAAAGATTTATTTACTTTTAACCAAGTAGGTAAAAACATTATGCATGTAGTTGCATTCATACAGATAGGTTGCATTTCATACATTCTACCATTCCTCTTCACTCCTTTATGGCTTCTCTTGAGCTTAGCATGAGGACATGCTAATATTTAAGTGTGGGGAGGTTGATAAACCACTATTTTACGGTTTATCTTGTGCTCATTTGAGTGGATTTTATCAATCTTTCATACACTTGTTCATACTAATTGCATGGTTTTACATTTTCCTTCCTGATTTTGTGCTATGATTGAAAACATGTTTATTTGGCCTTAAATTTGCTAAAATTAATTTCCTCTTATCACCATTCGATGCCTTGATATGTGTGTTAAGTGATTTTAGGATTTATAGGGCAGGAATGGCTTAGAGGATGGAAAAGAAGCATGCAAAAGTGGAAGGAATACAAGAAGTTGAAGAAACTGCAAAGTTGTCAGCCTGACCTCTTCGCACTCAAACGGTCATAACTTGAGCTACATAGGTCCAAATTACGCGGTTCCAGTTACGTTGGAAAGCTAACATCCGGGGCTTCAAAATGATATATAATTTGCTATAGTTTCTCTAAGGATAGATGACGCAGATGCGTGTATCACGCGCACATGTCACATCTGCGAAAATCAGCGTGACAGAATTCACAATCAGCGATTTCTGGGCTGTTTCCGGCCTAGTTCTCGGCCCAGAAAATACAGATTAGAGGCTATAAAGTGGGGGAATGCATTTATTCAATGATAGAGATAACATTCATTCACATAATTTTAGGTTTAGATATAGTTTTTAGAGAGAGAGGCTTTCTCCTCTCTCTTAGGATTAGGATTTAGGATTTCTATTATGATTAGGCTACTTCTCTTTAATCACAGGTTCAATGTTCCTTTAATTTATTTTTACTTTTATTTAATCTATTACTTTAATTGATATTTATCTTTTCAATTTGGTTTATGAACTCCATGTTAGGATTGGTTTTCTTAATTAATACATATTGAGGTATTTCAGATTTATAATTATTTTATTCAGTTATTGATGCTTTTAATTTAATTTAGATTTTTCTCCTTTTTCCTTTAGTTAAGTAATTGGTAACACTTGAGTTATCAGACTCAACAGTTGATTGAAAATTGGGAATTGCTGATTGATTTGGATCGCTCTAAAGCTAGTCTTTCCACAGGAGTTGACTAGGACTTGAGGATCAAATTGATTGGTCCACTTGACTTTCCTTTATTTAGTAAGGGTTAACTAAGTGGGAGCAATAACAATTCTCATCACACCTGATAAGGATAACTGGGATAGGATTTCCAGTTCTTTTACCTTGCCAAGAGATTTTCTAATTATTAATTTATTTTTCTTGCCATTTAAATTACTTGTTCCTTATTTCAAAAACCCAAAACAAAAATATACAATTTCCATAACCAATAATAAATCATACTTCCCTGCAATTCTTTGAGAAGACGACCCGAGGTTTAAATACTTCGGTTATAAATTTTATTGGGTTTTGTTACTTGTCACAACCAAACTTTTGTACAAAAGAATTCTCTGTTAGTTTAGAAACTATACTTACAACGTGATTATTTTAATAAAAATTCTTTACTGGCAGGAATCAGTTCGTCAGCCTCCGGCCCAAAATACACCACAACACATCAAGAGATATAACTCAATCAATCATGGCCCCCAGCCTAAAAATTCATCCAGCAATCAAACCATCATAAAGTCAATCTCTTACAAGCCACCACACTCCACCATAACCCAAACTAACAAGTCACAATCACAAGTAATCAGACATAGAGAACAATATGACAAGTAATACAATTAGCAGTTAACGAAATATCAATTAGACAAACCAAGTAATTATGAAGACCCCAGTAATTTCAAACAAATGCAGTATGATGCATGCTTGTCCTACTAGCCGTGAGCTCACATGCTGGTTAAACTGCCAAAACTCGACACATCCGGTAGCTAACCAGCACATTGTCTCTCTTTTTCATATCCCAGGAGGAAAAATATTCCAGCTTATCACAAGCCGGTCTTGGAGGGAGAGTGCCCTGTCACCTTCTCATTGGGGGTATCATTTTATCTCAGAGAGTGTCCTATCACCTGTCTCAGATGAAAAGTGCTCTATCACCTTACAATCAGAGAGAGATTATGATGAAACGATAGAGAATTCTCAACCTAACTCGTTCACACCATAATAAGAAATTGAATTGAATGGAATCCATAACCTTCTATCCAATCTCCTAATGTAACAAGAGAGGAAATTCTCAATCCCGCATATCCACAATAACACAGGAGAGAGAATTCTAAACCTCAACTTGCCTATTTATAACTGGGACAAAGCCACCATTCTCATCGTGGGTGGGACAAACCACCATCCCTATAACATCAATCATAATCTCATTTCAATCATAATCACAATCAAATATAACTAAGACCACAATCAGAACCACAATTCTTTATAATCATATTCCAACCAAATATAATTATAATCATAACCAAAATCGAATTCAAATTCATAATTCTTTATGTTAACATTTATTACAAGGATAATTATCCTCAAGCCATAGTGGGATAAAACCACCGTCCTCACTACAGTTGAGAATTGAATTGAAAGAAATCCTCAACCTTCTATCCAATTTTTCGATGCAACAAGAGAGAGAATCCTCAATCTCAAACTTGTCCACCACAATAAGAGAGAAAATTCTTTATCTTCAACTTATCTATTGTAGCAAGAGAAGAAACCCTTCATCCTCAACTTGGCTATTCGTGAGCGGGACAAGCCACCATCCTCACCATGGGTAGGACAAAACCACCATCCCCATAACATCAAATCTAAACATTATCATCATCATATCATCATTAACATAATCATAATCTTCATTAATATTATCATCAATAACCAATCTCAAAATTCGTCTCATTTAATCTCAAATATCATTCTTTAAGTAATTACTTTAAAGGATAACTAAACCCAACTTTTAAGCTTCTCAAGTTCCATTCAAATTATAGCTAAAGTTCTTTAGCTCTCATATCAGAATTCTTAGAAAGTTACAACTTAATAAATAAAACTCATTGTTGTTTAACCAAAATCCCAAAACCAATTTCAACTCCATTTTTTAAGTTTAATACTTCCCCAAAAAGGCTCGAAAATGGTTCCATTTCACCCATCAAATGCAAATACTTCAAATTCACTAAAACTTCTCAAAATATAACCCTTTAATATTAGAATTAATCAAATAAAACTCATTTTTTAACCAAATTCTCAAAACTAACTTCAATTTCATTTTCAAGCTCAAAACGTCTCCTAAAAGACTCAAAAACTCATTTTAATTCCCAATCGTAATATTAATCGAAAAAACATAATTTATTCCTAATTAATCATTTTCATTACTTTAAATTTTGCTAAAGCGCCAAAAAATATAATTTTTTCATAATTAATCAAACCAAAATTAGTTAATGCTTATCAAAATTTTGGCAGAACCTCCCCTAAACCTCAGAACTTTCCATTCTTCAAGAGTTTTCTCCAAACCAACATCCCTCAACCCTTCTCAACCATTTTCAGTACCAATCCATTTCTCAACATGTACCAATCTATTTCTAATGTCAAACCATTTCTCAATATACACAAATCAATTTCCATCAAACTTTTACTAAACCATTGTCACAACAACACCAACTCAAAGAAATCAACATAATCACTAACTCAAGAAAATCAACAAAATCCATAATTTCAGCCACCAAATCAAATCAATCATAATTATCCAGCACAACCTAATTTAATCCATAAGACTCACACAATCACAGAAAAATACATTTTTCACTTTGATATCGATTTATAACAATTTCTTTAAATAAAATAGGTTTTAAGAAAAATCCTACCTCAAATAGTTGAAACCCAGTATTTAAATGTGACAAATTTCCTTTTATTCTTATTTCACAACAATAGAGTCAATTCTAACCATTCCTGCAGCAGTAACAGCTATCAAACATCGCATACAGTTATGGTAGCTCAACCCTAAGATATTTACATTGAAAAATCCTCAATAATATATAATAGAGCAATAGTGGCAAGAGTTTCAGAACAAGAACTACTCATTGTACCAGAGAGGAATGAAAGAATGGAGCAGTAGCAACTCCAACAACCCTCACCGACAAGAATAGAACCTAGCAGAAGCAACAAAAAGCTACGAAAAAACAAAACTCATCACTAATGTAGCAACAAGAACAGTAATCGTGGCAGGCAATGATGGAAACATTGCAATTTGAAGAATGAAGTAGAGTCTAACCGGAAAGGAAAAAGAACGGTACTGCCGATAGTGGCATGTAACTCCGCAGTGAAGCTCCATCAGTAATGACGGCTGTGGCTCCGACGGTGATGAAACGGCACCCCCAATGACACTATAAACTCACTGATGACTGCAATAGCGATGGCAGCGGCACTGCCCTCTCCTTGGTCCTCGCATTTCTCTCATCTTCACGTGCTCCTTCTCTCTCTTCAAAGCCCTAGCCCATAGCCGCGACGATGACGGCGATCTCGTTGGCAACAAGATGCGATGGAGATGGCAGTAGCAAGGCGCGACGGGGATGATAGAAAGTAGCTTCTTGATCGCATCTCTCCTCATGCGTTACTCTCTCTTGCATTGGGTTCCTCGCGATGGCCCTTAACATGGCAAGATAACCCCCCCTCCTCTCTTCTCTTCTTCTCTCATTCTCTCTTCTCTCTTGGCGTGGGGGTGTGTGTTGCGTGAGGGTGGCGGTTGGAGGGTAATGAGGAGAGTGTGTAGGTGAGATTAGGGTCAGGGTAAAAGTATGGTTTAGTTTGGAAAAAAGAGGGGTGAGGGTGGTTTGGTATTTTTTTTAATAAAATTAGAGGGTAGAGTAGTAATTTAAAACCAAACATAATTATCTTTAAGAATACTATTTAATTATCAACTTACAAATTATTTTTAAATAAGTACTCTAGTTTTTAAAATTAGAGACAAATGAATAATTTTTTTTATTCTTAAAATTAATCAAAACTTTCAATTATTCAATTTAGATTATATAAAATTCATTTTTATAAAAATCAACTTAATTATCTTTGGTAAAATAATTTCTATAATAAAAAGTTCAATTTAATAAAACAGAACATAACTTATTTATAATTAAATTTTTTGAAAATAATGGGTGTTACAATTAGTGTACTCCCTAGTTACCTTACTCCCTAATTATCATTAGGCCCAAAGGTTGGTACATCATATGTTATTTTCTAGAGCATTATCTAATTCTCTTATTGATTCTCTTAGAAACTACTATCCTAGTGTCTCAATATTTCATTCTCTTTAGCTTCTTTTAAATATCATTCTTTAAGAATTTTCACTTATTCCTTATCTTTCAAGACATGCAATCTTGTCCCAAGAGCCATAGGTCATTCGGCCACTTCTTATCATCAAATAATTTTAATCAAACTTTTGATATAATCATACATGGCATAATTTCACATAAACATTTATGTGTTCACAAAGCTAGAAACCATTTATCACCATCACATAGCATTAAGTATAAAAAAAAAACTTTTTGCACAGATAGGAAGCTTTTTACCTAGTCCTAACTCTTACCTTATTAGTCAAGTTTCTCAAGGCACTTCCTTAGTTTTTCTAGGCTCCGAATATCTCCGAAGAAAACAATATGCTACTTTAATAAAATGAATCCTTCATGGCCGAACCATGAGGGAAAAGAGGAGGTAAACTCTCACCTTCTTGAACTTGAATCTTGAGGAATCCTAGAATATGATATATGAGTGAGATATGGTCATATAATAAAAGTACAATTTCTTGCTCCTAAGAAGCCATAATAGCCGAATGTACGGTGGAAAAAGGGAGGAGATTTTTTTACTTTTTTAGCTTGGAATTTTGGTGTTCTCTCCTTGATTATGGAAGCTCCTAGTATTAGCTTGCTTGAAAAATCTTGAAAGAGATACAAGAAGGTTGGAAGATTGATTCTAGTGCTTACTTACTTGACAAGTAACGTAGTGTACTAGATTATGGGAGGGTAGATTGCATGAGGTTAGAGCTAGATCTCTTCTTTCCAATCAAGTTTCTGAAAATCGGACCAGACCGGTCAATTCAACCGAGTTAACTGAAAACCGGTCATCTGACCGGTTCGGTTGAACTTCAGAACCATCATACAAAAAACTGGTGGAAAAATTGGTCGAACTGGCAGTTAACCGACAAATCGGCCAGGTTTTTTTGAGTTCTGGTTTCTTAAAATGCCCCAAAATGTTGTCGTTTTTTACGCTAAAAAACAAAAAGCCACACCTACCTAACCTAACAAAGTCATTCACCAGTCACCATGCCTCCCAGCCCTCCCTCAACCCTAATTTTCCTTTCCTTCAACGAGTAGAACTGCAGAAGCCAGAAGGAATTCCACTATCCCTAGCCCAATCAACGTCGACAATGACCACAAGCGGTTGCCACAATCGCGATTCGAAGATTCACTCAGCGTAGTCATCGTCTATTCGTCTGAACTTTGAAGCTTCTGTCGTCGGAAGCACGGTTTGAAGATTCTGTCATCGTCATCGATGGCTGGTCGGTTCGTACTTTGAAGATTCTGTCGTCGGCCATCTCTGTCCAATCGAGCATCTGTTCTGCCGCCGTGGACTCTGGACCTTCTTTCTTCTCTCTGACATAGTGAGTTCTTCAATTTTTCAATTAATTTTTTTTATTTTGTTAACTATATGAATTGCTGCAGTGAGTTCTTCTTTTTTTATTTCAGTTAATTTTTTTATTTTGTTAATTATATGAATTTTTGCAGAGTTCTTTAGTTCTTTAGTTTTTTATTTTGTTAATTTTGTAATGCTGAATAGAGTTTTGATATAATTTTGGATTCAAATCTATGTTTGCTTTAATTTATGGTTGCTTTTATTTTGTTAATTTTTCTGAGTTAATGAAATTTGAAAGCTGATTTTTGAATTGCTGTTTCTTCTTCTGTTTGTTGTGTTATGAGTTGGGGTGAGTTGCTATTGTTCTCTGTTTGTGGTGTTTTGAGTTAGAGTTGGTAGTGGTATGATTGCTGAGTTTGGATTAATTGTTTAATTTTTTGTTTTTGAATTCTCTGATTTTTCTATTTTTGAATTATAAGAAATTATTTTTGAAAATTTTCTTGTTTTATATTTTTGTTGCTGATTGATGAGGATTGCTGATTACTTATGAGAACTCAGGAGAGAATAGTGTTGTTGTTGCCTTTGTGTTAATTGGAGAACTTGACTTATTTGAACTTGTCACATGCTGGCTTTATGGGACAATTCCAATAGAGATTTTTTAACTTACATGCTTGGTTACTCTTGATCTTTCACTATCTTTTGACTTCAAACTTCATATTCCTAATTTTGGAAAGCATGTAAAAAATCTCACCAATATTAAAAAATTATTTCTAGATGAGGTATCAATATCAAGTGAAGGACATGAATGGTTCAATGCCTCACCTCCAAGAATTGAGCATGTGGCACTGTGGATTGATGGGAACATTTTTTTCCAAAGATCTTCCATATTACAACTTTGTCATATATTGACATCTCAAAAAATCAAGACCTCCATGGTTTCTTTTTAGACTTTCCACTCAATGGATCTCTTGATACCATAATAGTAGGTCACACAAACTTCAGTGTGTCAAATTTTTGGTTTCTATAATTGTTATGAAATTGGAATAATTGTTGATGGTTGATTTCAATGAATCTGCGATAATTTTGTCATGGTGTTTTACATCTCTTAAATTTTGATAGATGATAGTTGATGCCGTTTTGTTAAATTTTCTGAAATAATTTTATTGATGATTGATGATTTTTTTAAAATATTTAAAAATTATATATTTATTTTTTAATCATTTTATTTAATATCTAATTAATCAGTTGAACACTGGTTGAACCCCGGTCAAACCATTGAACCAATAAACCAGTCATTCTACTGATTTTTTGACCGATTTGGTTCTCGCAACCTTAAAAAATCTCATCCTCACTCTCTTTTTCTCTAGTTATATTTGTTATTCTCACTTGGTAAATAAGAGTATGGTAAAAGGAAAAAAGGTATTTATATATAAAGAGGGGGATGGGAAAGCACATTGGAAGAGGTGAAGAGATAAGGTTGGATTAATTACTATTACTCTACCCTATATGTCATGCTGATCCACTAATTAATTTGCTTGGTCATCAAAGTAAAATTTAAGCATATGGTTAAAAGAAAGGGTGATTTTTGGCCAAGAGATAAAAGTGGATGAAAAAGTATGAGCCATAAATGATTAGGATAGGATAATCTCACTTATAATCATCTTAATTAATTTACTGCATGGTAAATTAATATATGGTGAAAAAAAACGGAGAAAAGATAGTGAGTCTAGTCATAATAAAGTGGATAATTACTAAAGTGGTAATTTTCTAACCGCTTGCTTCTACCGTATTTCGATAAAACAGATATCCATATTGGTACAGGCAATATTGGTACTGCATATTATTTTTGCTCCAAAATACCACTAAATAATTTTAGAGAGAATAAACAGGTTAAGAAATACCCATGAGATTATATTATTGGTTGACTTTCATATTGCTAGTCATTTGTGACTGATGTAAGGCCAAACATCGGTTAGAAATTTCCTTAATAAGAATTGCGTTGTGAATATAGCCCCAATCAACAATTACGGCCCACAATCAAAGTTTAAAATAAAGATTGTCATAATTCGAAACAAAATAACTGGCAGTTTTAAATTCCGGGTCGTCTTCCCTCGAACTAGTAATTAGGTATACACACTTTTGGTTGAGAAATAAGGGGGGTTTTCAAGCATGGAATGGAAATGTAAAAAAAACTAAAAAAAATGAACTACAGTGGCTCAAAAGACAACTAATGCAAATTAGAAGAAAATGAGGTCAAAACTAGTGAAAATGTGATAAATGTATAAAAGAGCCTTGACTTGGAAATGAGTGTTAAGGAATCATATCCTATGTCATAACCACAACTATGGCAATTTTGACGAGTTAATCTCACTTCGTTAACCCCTAACATCGAGGAGTAAGTTAAGCGAGCATAATTAACCTTAATCCACAAATCCTAGCTAACTTACTAATTAACTTAGTAAAAAGCTAGCGTTAGTGGAAAAAAGAGTAACTAACAACCCAAAATTACCATTAAATGTCGGACATTATGACTCTAGTATCCTAGTTACTCATTTCCCAAGGCAAAAGGTGAAATTCTACGCAAAATTCATAATTGGCATTTTCACAAACACTTGGTGGGTATAAAAGAAAAACATGAAAAATTGCAAAATATAATGAAAACTATGACCTAACTATGCACAAAATCAACAATAGAAACTTAATCAAGCATATATAAATCATAAAACACAAGATCATCAACAAAAGATTCAAGAAATCAAAATTGGATATACTAACAAAGTAACTTCAACTATGAGAAAGTGTAGCAAGAGTAGTGTAATCAAAGAGAGAATTAAAGATTACTTACAATGAGATAAGCAATTATCTAAGATCAAAATTGAGAATAGAAATTTCTACTATAAACCCTAACAAAACCCTAAAACTAACCTAAATCTAACTAAAACTATCTAATATGGTGTGTAATAATGTGTAATGGTCCTCCTCTTCATATGGAATGTTGCCCCTTTGATATAGCTTCTATTCAGCTTCAAGACTTCTAAAATTGGGCCAAGAGGCCCCCAAAATAGCGAGCAACGTAACTTTTTAACGATGTCATGCGTCAGGACTTGTGCCTATGCACAAGGTTGTGTGCGTACGCATACTAGAGTGTGCGTTTCTCCTTTGTTTTTTTCATGAAATCTTCCATTTTGCATGCTTTCTTCCACTTTTACCTTGCCATTCTTGCCCATTGGACCTGAAATCACTCAACAAATCATATCACGGCATCGAATGGAATAAAAGTAGAAATAAAATTGATTAATTTAAGCATAAAAAAGCATGTTTTCATATTTAGGCACAATTTAGAAAGAAATCACAAAAGTATGCTATTCAAGTGAATAAATGCGGGTTTATGTGATGAAATCTACTAAATTCAAGCCAAAATTTACCATCAAATATGGATTCATCAATTCTCTCACACTTAAACAATAGCATGTCTCATGCTAATCATAAACAAAGGAAGAAGATCAAAGGGCAAACAACTTATTGAATGAAACTATCTATATCATGCAAGTATACTAATGGATGCTATCTATTTCTATCTATACTATAGTTTCCTATTGATTTGAAAAAACAAATAAACAAATTTCCAAGAAAGCATATAGACAATTAGGACTAAAACAAAGAAATCTTGCAATGTAATCACAATCTAAAGAATTTATTCTAGTTTTTAAAATAAAGCAACTTGCAAGATAACACAAAATAAGAGGTAGAGACATGGACTTGAGCAATCGAATCCCTCACCGGATGTGTATACACTCTAGTCGTTTAGTGTTTAGGATTTAATCACTCAAGTCTCCTCCAATCATACTTTCTAGGATTTGTTATTCATCTAACAATCAACAAATATTTGATGCATGAATACAAATGTCATGAGGTCTTCGAGGGTTGTAATCGGGTTAGGGTTAAGGTGAGATAAATATGGTTAAGTGGACTAAGAAATTGAATCTTTGATTAGTTTAAGTATCCCACCTAACTTATATCAATTTAATCACTAAAATGAATTCTAACTACCCATTACACTCTTTTTACACACATTCATGCATTGGTTATCATTCAAATCACATGCACTTCTTATTCATTTTTCTTTTCTTTGAGGTAACTTTTGTCCCCTTTTTGTTAAATTTTTTATTTTATTATTATTATTTTTATTTTCCTATTTCTTTTCTTCACTAAGACAAATGCATATGGTTAAAACAATTGACATATGAATGTGCAGCTATTTTCCTAAAATTTTTCAATGAAGTATCCAAAATAAACTTTTTCATTCACTACCAATATTTTTTCAGAATTTTTCCACACTTGAATGAAACACACACCTCAACCTAAGCTAATCAAAGATGCAATTCAAGGTTATTCATGGTTTTCACTTATGGTTAGTGATGTGGTAACAATTGGAAGAAAAGGGGATGAAAAAACTCAAAAGTGGCTCACAATGATAGATATAAGGGTTTGGCTATATGGGTTAGTGAACTTTAATTTAAAGAGCCTCAATCATGCTAAATAAATTCAAAATATCAAACATCAAAAATAAAGAATTAAGTAAATCTAAGATCACAATCATAGAAGGAGCATAGCACACAAGAATAAAATAGTGGTTCAAATGTGCAACCACACATTATAAGCTCAACAACTCAGAAAGTTGTTTGTTCTATCTCTCTTCTATTTTCTACAAAATAATTCAAGCAAGTTCAAAAGCAATTTTTCAAATCAAATCAATGGAACACCCTAAAAAATATTTCTTGAAAATTTCTTTTGTTTTCAACAAATTTATCTCCTATGTATGTATCTATGTTGTGTTGGATGCAATTTCAAAAATTTCTACTTCTTTTCCTGATTTCCACTATTCAAAAATTGTAACGACCCAATTTCTGGTACATCATGATCATACTAGAAACTGAGCGCTACCAACTTGTCTACCTAATTATTATTTATTATTTCTTATATGAGCCTAATTCGTTATTAAAAGCGTAGTTATTTTATGAGGCTAAACTAGACTCTATACTCACCTAGTCCCTCTAAACTACTAAAGCGAGGAAAAGTACATTCTAAGTCTTAAAAACTCAAGTCAGGTGGAACGTCATTGTTCCGAGGGTTACCTAAAACTGTAGGTCGATCTCGGATGAGATCTTCTGTGATGATCGGAGATGATGTATCCGGCTGTGAGTGGAGGCCGGAGCTGTCGTATCCGACTTGTTGAACTTGGCTGCACTGCTGATCCTTCACCACCGGAGGGTGGGGGGTACCTGCAAGGGACTCCGATGCTTAAGTTAGCAAGGGTATTAAGCAGATTTTTAGTAGAATCAGAGTCTGACTTATACCTGGGTGCTCCAGTATATTTATAATGGTGTGGAGTGACCTTCTTAGATAAGATAAGTTAGTTATCTTATCTTATCTTATCTTATCTTTGAGTGAGGTCATCTTATCTTCAAGGGAACCGCCCTTATCTCTATAGGCTTGGGCCGCCTTTGGATTTGGGTCGTGTTCCTCTATTCGGGCCCTTTATTGGGCTTTCTGGTCAATTTGACCGAGCTCTTCGAGAAGAGGTCAGATAGTCTGACCTGAAGAGGTCGGTCGCTTTGTTGCTAAACATTTCGGGTCGGACAACTCGACCCAGGGTGTGAACAGTGCCCCTGCTCGAGCTCGGTCTTTCTGTTGAGGTCGATTCTTAGTTTTAGGACTTCGATCCTTCTCTAGTGAAGCCGAACTCGAGCATTTTATCGACTTCTTCTTTGTAGAGTTCTCCTTTGAATGCGGAACATTTTCTTTTGAATTTTATTCTTTTGAAAACGCGCGTCTCCTTGCTTTGGGAATGCGCGAGGGTTTAATAACCTCAATAATTCTTTTAATGCTCCGTTTCTTCGTTCATTTTGAACTTTTCACAAAAACGGTTTCTCTTCTCTGTGTTTTTGCCGTAACTTCCCCCTTTCTTTCTCACTTTCTGTTTTCGTTTGAAATTTGCCTTTTCGCATTTCTCCTTGTGATGTTGTTTGGTGATTGTTGGTGCTTTCTTTGTTCTGAAAGGCGATTCCGGATTCTATCTTTCCGTCCTCGATCTCCTTCGAAGCTTTCTCCTTTTTCCAGGTTAGTTTTTCTTTCTGCTTTTTTACTTCTTTTGCTTTGCCTTCGGTTCTTGGTAAAGTTTTGGTTTTGCTTGAATGCATGTTTTGGAAAGCTTGAATCTTTTTGCATCGTCGTGCTCGCTTGTCGCTGTGCTGCATGTTTTTTTGGTTTTTATGAACCTGTTTACTTTACCCAAAAGGTTGCTCCTTTTGATGATTTTTGCTATGTTGATGATTTTACTAATGATCCTTTGTAGAAAGTAACGATTTTTTCTAGCGGCTCGTTTTGATTTTCTTCGTGAACTTTGTTTGTTTGGGGTGTTTATTTTCTGCAAAAGGTGGCGTCTTTGATGACTTCTTCTTGATACTTTGGTTGCTTGGTAGTCCCGTCTGCGACTGTGAATTTTGGGAGGTAGTAATTTTGATGACTTTATTTGATTTGTAGCTCGTGGCTTTCTTATCAGAGTGTTATCTTCCTGTTAGGACGTGTAGAGATGTAGACTTGTAGGTTTTCCTGAGTCCTTGTTCCATAACTTGCCTCCAAAAGGTGCCCCTGGATCTTTAGTGTGGGTCCTGGGGTTTCCTTTTGTTGCTTGTATTGCTCTGTGTCATGCTTGTCCGAGCTGTTCTGATATAGTTTGTTTTTGACTTTATCCGAGATGTTTGGGTTAGTAATCTATTTTCTTCTTTTCTTGCTGTAGGAATAGTTGACCTCATGTCTTCTCGCAAGAATATTGTTGAGACATCTTCCCAAGTCCCTGAGGGCATGGCTGATTGGGTGGATTCGATGGTTCTTTTGTGTGTTTATTTGGTTGATTCCGAATTTTGTCAGCAGCTTAGGCAATTTCATAGAGTTTGTAGTAGTGGTAGTGAGGAAAAGAATTATGAGCTTGTACCCCCCACTCCTGAAGAGAGAGTTTGTTTCTCTACTCGAGTTGCTGGAGACCGTCATTTTTTCTATGCATACGATTTCTTTTTTGGCCAGATGAATATCACCATTCCTTTTACTCCTTTTGAGACCAACCTGTTGTGGTCTTGCAATGTAGATCCATCCCAACTTCACCCTAATTCTTGGGGTTTTATAAAGATCTTTCAATTGTTGTGTCGTGAATTTGACGTCCCTGCTTCACAATTCCTTTTCTTTTATTTGTTTGTCTTGACAAAACCTGGGGTAGTGAAGAAAAATGCTGCCTGGGTTTCTTTCCGAGCTTCGCAAGGGAAGAAAGTTTTTTCTATGTATGACGAGTCATTTCGTGATTTTAAGAACTATTTCTTCAAGGTCCGAGCTATTGAAGGAGCTCGTCCCTTTTTTCTAGATGAGAATGATGAGCCCACTTTTCCTTTAGAGTGGCAAAAGAACGTTGTTGTGTCGAGGTATTCCTAGGAGATGTTGGACGAGGTCGAGCAGGCCTTTGTGACTGTGTTGGAGGAGAATTGGGGGGAGCCTCGCTATCTTGATACCAAGAAATTCTTAAGGGACCCCTCACTCCTCCGAGATGAGTTGGGTAGTGTTCAATTTTGGCTTTCCTTGTTTTGTCGAGTTTATTTCTTTACGAGCTCTTTTTTTATTTGTAACTTGGTTTCCTGCTGTGATGTTTTGTTTGGCATAGATGATTAAGAATAATGAATCTATGAAGGCTTTAAAAGGGCGAGGAAAGCTACTGTAGTCCAAAATGTTTCGGCCAAGGCGGCCGGGGAGGGATCGTCCCAGGTTCAGTCGAAGCCGGCCGTACCGAGCTCACCGAGGGCGAGGAAGGTAATTCATACTCCCCGGGCTCATTTGGTTGATCCTCCTCAAGCTTCTGTTGCTACTTCTGGTGCTCCTCCAAACAAAAAACAAAAAAAATTGAGCCTTTCAACCTTGATGCCCCTGACTTTGACACGGTTGAGTTTGTAAATCAGCAGATTGGTCCTTATGGTACCGTCCCTACCGACGATGTCTCTCTCCTTCGCCACCTGGATTTTATTACTCGGAGTAGCGTTAGGATGGCACATATAGGAGCTGCCCTATACCGCACGGCCCAAGACCTCCCTCTTCATGCTACCAAAGCTTTGATGGAGGAGGCTAAGCGGGAGTTTGACAGGATGAAGGGTTTGAAGGAGGAGCTTCAAGTGAAGGTGACCAAGCTAGAGAAGGAGCTGGAGGGCGAAAAGGCTAGTTCTATTGCTTTGGTGGCTTCAGTGAGATTGGCTGAGGATACAGCATTGAGGCACAAGGAGAGCTATGTCACATCCTATCGTGAGGTAATGCGTCTTAGGGAGAAACTGGAATCGGCCCGGGCTGATTATGCCAAGCTCCAGGGTCACCTTGTAGGCAGCGTTAATGCTGCTTATGAGAACTTGAAGGAGCAGGTTTGAGTTCATACACCCGAGGTCGATCTTACTTCCTTCAGTCTGGACAATATTGTAAAGGATGGCAAGATTGTCCCTGACGACCCTGATGACAATGATGTTGAACCTCCCTCTGTGCCTGCTCCCAAAGCCTCTGTGGTGTCGACTTCTGCAGTTCCTTCAGCTGAGGTCGGTCATCCCGTGTCAGATCTTGAATCAGGATGATGGGACCGTGGATGCTGTGCCCATTCAGACTCGCCCTCCTTCACCTCGTGCTGATGCTGCCGAGAAGCCTTCTGATGTTAACTGAATTTTCTAACTGCTTGTGTAGATTGCCCGACTTGTGGGCTTTTTTAAACTTTTTTATTTTGTAAGTGATGTTGCTGATTGTTGACACTTTTTCAATTGCTTGTTTAGCAACTTCGTTTTGAAAAAAAAATAGCTTCCAAGTTCTTGGGGCTGATTTGGGTAGCCTTTTTGAAGAAATAGTTTTATTAGAACTTCATGCTTTGAACATCATGTCGGTCTTTATCTTTCTTGGTACCTTTTTTGGGTTTTTGGTAGTGCTGGAGCCTTGTTGCTCGACCTCTTTGGATTGCTTTTGTACTTGTGGCTTTGATTCCTTTGAGGCTTCTGAAGTTATTTCTAGTAATCCTGTTTTGTTTGGACCTTTTATGAGGTCTCTGTCAAGTATTACTT